>NW_027189135.1:1970897-2039380 GCF_040958095.1 Procambarus clarkii
TGCTGTGGGAGGGGAGCTCCTGCTAAGATTTCCTCATCTGAGGAGTGATTACGAGGATAATTATGAGGGATAATAAAAATGAGGATAATTACGGGGCTATTCATGCCCGTGCCACCTCTTAGGGTGGCTTAATCTTCATCAATCAATCAAATGAGGATAAGGATTTAGGATAGGACGGAGGGAAGGAATGGTGCCCAACCACTTGGATGCTTAGAGATTGAACGCCAACCTTACAAGACTAGAGGCATGAAAAGGATTCGAACCTGCACACTTGGGTACTCCCAAACACACGCCCTAAACCATTACACCACGACATGGAGAGAAAAAAAAGCAGTGCAACCTGGGATTCAACAGAATTCTTTAGGCCAAGGGGTCCTGAGGATTGGAATCTGATTAGGCTTCCACTGAAACCCAATCAGGATTTTAACATCCTATCCCCAAGCATTCTAGCTTTGCCCAATAACACAGTATCAGAGCAATTATCCAATGACTGACCGAGTGGTCAAACACTTAATAACCATCGCGAAAATTACGTATTATCCAACACATATCCAATTGCAATTCAACTATGCAATCCGTCCTCCTACCTGACCAATCAAACTCTTAAATATGCAACTTACTTGTAAACAACAAATTACGTTTTCTATGCGTAGTCCTCGATAGGTTAAGGGGGTTGGCGAGGTTTGTACGTGTCTGGTAAGGCAAATCAGTTTTATTTCTTTTACGGGGTGACAAATGGAGGGACCGACCTGAACTATGCTGGTTGTGGACAATTAAGGTGCCCACCCGGACAATTACAGTGAGAGAGAGAGAGAGAGAGAGAGAGAGAGAGAGAGAGAGAGAGAGAGAGAGAGAGAGAGAGAGAGAGAGAGAGAGAGAGAGAGAGAGAGAGAGACAACAACTCCATCAACTCCACCAGGAATGGACAAGAGTGAGGAAACATTTGCCATTGGCTACGTTAACTGTGTTAAACGTAATTTTTGTAGATAATTAAGTCTGCATAGCATTAACCTGTTTATCTGGCCCTGTTGCCACTTGTCGACATGCACCATTTATGTGCTTAGTCAATTATTTTGTGTCAGGGGGGAGTTTGCGTCAGGGGGGAGTTTGCGTCAGGGGGGAGTTTGCGTCAGGGGGGAGTTTGCGTCAGGGGGGAGTTTGCGTCAGGGAAAATAATTGAAGGGCTGGTCCCAAACCTGCACACAGAAATAACACCACATGAGACCAGAAGACATGGCAGGATGTGCAGAATACCCCCGTTGAAAAGCAGAGGTGCAACAGGTACTCTGAGAGAGAACTCTATCAACATCAGAGGCCCGAGACTGATCAACACGCTTCCACTACACATAAGGGGCATAACTGGCAAACCCCTCACAGTGTTCAAGAGAGAACTGGATAAGCACCTCCAAAGGATACCTGATCAACCAGGCTGTGACTCATACGTCAGGCTGCGAGCAGCCGCGTCTAACAGCCTGGTTGATCAGTCCAGCAACCAGGAGGCCTGGTCGACGACCGGGCCGCGGGGACACTAATCCCCAGAAGCACCTCAAGGTAGCCTCAAGGTAGGTAGGGGGGGGGAGCTTGCGTCAGGAAGAGCTTGCGTCAGGGAGAGCTTGCGTCAGGAAAAGCAATTTGTCTTGACTCTTTGTTACAATGTTCACTTCATTGTCATTCTGTAAGTTAATAGTCGTGTCCTACCTGTTTTATTTCCTAACTCTATCTTTCACACAAACATTCTTACTCCATAACGTTCCCAATGGAAAGAAAGCCAAGTCCCGGGCATTTAAGAGTCGCGCTGCCATCAGAGCACAGGAAAAAAAACAAAGCCATGTCCCGGGCATCTAAAAGTCGCGCTGCCCTCAGAGCACAGGAAAAAAAACAAAGCCAAGTCCCGGGCATCTAAAAGTCGCGCTGCCCTCAGAGCACAGGAAAACAAAAACAAAGCCAAGTCCCGGGCATCTAAAAGTCGCGCTGCCCTCAGAGCACAGGAAAAAAAAAACAAAGCCAAGTCCCGGGCATCTAAAAGTCGCGCTGCCCTCAGAGCACAGGAAAACAAAAACAAAGCCAAGTCCCGGGCATCTAAAAGTCGCGCTGCCCTCAGAGCACAGGAAAACAAAAACAAAGCCAAGTCCCGGGCATCTAAAAGTCGCGCTGCCCTCAGAGCACATGAAAAAAAACAAAGCCAAGAGGCTTCAGCGGACTCCCCAGCGCAATGGACAGTAAAGTCTATGATGGACAGGACAGGCAATGGGGATTTTTAGGAAGGAGGATTCTGCATGGGTCATTCCAAAGTGCGGTGGATAACCATCTCGTGAAGGAGAGTGGATGGAGGAGGTATATAGATGTTTATACAGAGGTACAGCGACGGGGATCCTCTCGGACCTAAGTTCGAACCCTCGTCACGGCCCTTGTGGATTTGTTCATATGATGCATCACGCTATTGTGATTTCTCTGTGAGTGTATATAGGTGTTGATATATATATATATATATATATATATATATATATATATATATATATATATATATATATATATATATATATATATATTGTTGGGGTTTCACCTCTCTTCTCTCTAGTCTGGGGTGAGCAATAGTTATGCTCAAGGTAACTCACCGTAGCCCTGCGGGTCTTCCCTCGATCCTCACGGCGCCACTGCACGCCAGGAGAGTCTCCCAGTCAATCTTAACGGCCTCTTATCAAGAAAGAGTGAGAACACGACTCGTTCATATCGACTGTCGTGTGCCCTCCCCAACAATTGGGCTCTACGGTTAATCACAAGGTCGCCAACTGGTGTTTTTAGGTGACCAGTAACACCATCAGTGGACTGGTGTATTCAGTGGTAGCCTTGGCAAGGTCACACTCAAAGATCAGGAATCAGGCAGGTACTTATTGTTATCACTCTATATTTACCAGTATAATATAGCCACAAGATCAATGGAGGGGATGATAAAAAACACAAAGAGAGTTTTGTATTTTACTTAAAATGTATGAAAGATGTCACAAGGCCAAACAATAACAAATAAATCAACTGATCCTGACGCGGCTGGTAATTCCCACGGATATTATGCGATCATCAGGGGGCAACATCTCCCCCCCCCTCATCAAGTGTCAAAAACCAGCTGATCGCGTGGCCTTTCCGCGCGGAAGCTCTTTGCTTGTTTTCTTGAGTCACGCGCGCTGTTTCATTAAATTCTCCAATATTACTATGAACTCGCACACACGATATTGGCTACTACAACACGTATCACTTGGTTACACTGTACTCAGGCTCAAACAGTCTTTTCTACAATCAATGCTATAATGATTCACTGTAATGGCTTCACATTGTTCTCGACTCAACAATATATTATGAACTATTAACACTGGAGTTTTCAGTACTTTCTCTCGTTGGCGATAACGCAATGATTCACTGTACTCACAAATGATTATTCACTGAATGAACATAGACATATATATGGTATATAAATCAATCATCAATACATGGAAAATAAATAGTTTCTGGGCACATAGCCTAACCTCCAAATACTGGCATAATCTTATATATATTTTTTACCACTATATGTTCATATCAAAATCTATAGAAAGATATACACAACACAGTAAATTTATCACTGGTTCCTGGTGCCTGTACACACCAATAATCAACATGAATATTACAAGTACTCTTGATAGTACTGTCTAGCACACTGGTGCTTTATCGTGACATGGGTGAGACTTGCTCACGACATATAAAATCCTCAGGCTAGAAAATATAGCCAAATAATATAGCTAACTAAAGGGGAATGGGGAGGGAACTAGAAACACCTACTTCACCCTATCCTCCGATGAGAGTCGAGATGTAGCTCCTGGTCCTCGTGTCGGGAACGCCCCCACACTACACGTCGTCGTGTCCTACCAGAGCCTCTCGTCGTCACACCGTTTAGCGCGTCGTCTCCGTGCCTCCTCACTGCAGGTCCGTCCTCCTTCTTGACTTCATGAAGGTTGGAATCGGTCTCCTGGCCGTCGTCTTCTCCCAGCAACGGCTGTCGCCTACGTCTCAGCTACAGTCGTCCGGTTTCCCCAAATAGTCCTCTCTTCCTCAGCTACCCAGTGGCTCTGTCAGCCACTACGCTGTCACGAACTGGTGAATTGCCACAGACGTCAACATACGTCACTGCTACTGGCACAGTACCTGACTGGAGCACTTGTTGCTCAAATAACCGTCAATTCCCTCTTCTGGTTCAACACATGAACTAGGGAAGACTTCTCAGAGTACTGGCGGACTTCCGGTGACGCGTAAATCCACGGTAGTGGGAAACAGCTGTCCGACAGACAGGACCACTCGTCGCACGTCCGACCTCTATGACGTGTCGTGTCTGACTGCTGGCGCCAGCCCGGCGCGCTGGCCGGACCCCCTTCCTTCGTGACGTCACTTTTGCCACGGGAGGTTTTCATTGGCTCCCGGTGCCACATTGCTGTCGGTGACCAATCCGGTGCCACTGACGTCACACGGTTTTGGCGGGAGATCAGGGAAGCAAGCGCCATCTTGGCTCCCTAAAGGGCCTAAACCACAGGCCAAAATATTACTATTTCACAAATTTCTCGGCTCTCCGAGAACACTTCACTCTCTCCCATATATCAAATTGTAGCCTGCAACGTAGACAACTCTTGGGAAAAGTAGACATGACTCTTACTGCAGGCGTGGGAGAATTATAAGGGGGGAACTCCGTCACAATATATATATATATATATATATATATATATATATATATATATATTTGTTTCTCATTCTGTTTAAGGCATCTCCTGAACGTGAATATAATTTACAAACGTATTCACTGTCCATTTTTTTTTGGCTCTTAATATCACCCTCCATCACCATAAACCTTTCTAGTATCGTAATCATTATCATCTATTTGCACCATTTCATCCCACACCGATCACCATCTTCTTATCTGACTGCCAGCTTCCATCACCATCAGCGTCACCATCATCTCGAACACCATCTTCTTTGCTCCTTATTGTCACCCTTCGTCAACACCATCTTGATCAAGTCTCACCATCAATGTCATCATCTACGTCACCATCACGCCCAACCTGTACACTATCTTCTGTGCTCGAGCACCATCATCATGACTGGTATTGCTATCATTATCATTCACTATCTACATGACTTGGAGCCAGCGTTCACCATTAGCTGCCATCGCTGTCTCACTATCAAGGAAATCTCGAGTTGATGTAGGTACTGAGCTTATATAAAAAGGAAATTTTTTAACCTCTCCCTTGGAATGGCAGTCTATCCCTCCCCTTGAAATTTCACCATTCATCCCCCCTCTTGAAATTTCACCATTCATCCCCCCTTGAAATTTCACCATTCATTCCCCTTTGAAATTTCACCATACATCTCCCCTTGAAACCATTAACCATTAGGCCTGGCCAGAGACCGGAACGCGTGGACATTGATCCTCGGAACCACCATATACGGGCATTCTGGGTGTTACAGATCATATTTTACACATATTATTCACCTAAGCCGTAAATAATACGGATTATCCGTAAATCCGGAAAATAATACGGATTATTTTTCCTAGGACGCTGCCCACAACAGATGCCTAACTCCCTAGTACCTATTTACTCCTTGGTGAACAGGTGCATGAGATGAAAGGAAAATGTGCTTAACCGCGTCTCTGTCCCCACCAAGAGACCGAATCCAGGACCCTTAGTTAGGTGCCGAGGACGTAGAAACAACAAATCCCGGAGTTGCTAATATGTAAGTTTGAGAGACTCTGCTCAATACCTTTTACGTGGTGGTCATGTGCTCTCTGAATACTTGTTTCTCCAATTTTCAGATACCTATTTCGTTCAGCCTTTGCATCTCGGGGTCCTTTTAACACAGAAGGGGGAAGGAGAGGGGGAAAGGGGGGAGGGAGAGGTGGGGGGAGAAGGGGTTGTGCAACCTGGTTGTAAATCTCTAAACCATTTCATGTTGCATTATATCTGGGAGAAGATGTCATATCCTCGCTCGAGCTGTTGGTTAACTTCTCAGGGTGATAATTTCTCCACTTGGGTGAAGACATGGAATCCTGAGATTAAAGTTAAGATACGACAGTAATAAGTGAGAAAGCTAAGACCAAGGAACTGGGGAGAGAGAGAGAGAGAGAGAGAGAGAGAGAGAGAGAGAGAGAGAGAGAGAGAGAGAGAGAGAGAGAGAGAGAGAGAGAGAGAGAGAGAGACAGACAGACAGACAGAGTGATAGAGAGAGAGAGAGAGAGAGAGAGAAAGAGAGAGAGAGAGAGAGAGAGAGAGAGAGAGAGAGAGAGAGAGAGAGAGAGAGAGAGAGAGAGAGAGAGAGAGAGAGAGACAGACAGAGTGATAGAGAGAGACACAGAGAGAGAGAGAGAGAGAGAGAGAGAGAGAGAGAGAGAGAGAGAGACAGACAGACAGACAGAGTGATAGAGAGAGACACAGAGAGAGAGAGAGAGAGAGAGAGAGAGAGAGAGAGAGAGACAGAGATAGAGAGAGAGAGAGAGAGAGAGAGAGAGAGAGAGAGACAGACAGACAGACAGAGTGATAGAGAGAGACACAGAGAGAGAGAGAGAGAGAGAGAGAGAGAGAGAGAGAGAGAGAGAGAGAGAGAGAGAGAGAGAGAGAGAGAGAGAGAGAGAGAGAGACAGAGAGAGAGACAGAGAGAGAGACAGAGAGAGAGACAGAGAGAGAGAGAGAGAGAGAGAGAGAGAGAGAGAGAGAGAGAGAGAGAGAGAGAGAGAGACAGAGAGAGAGACAGAGAGAGAGACAGAGAGAGAGACAGAGAGAGAGAGAGAGAGAGAGAGAGAGAGAGAGACTCCTCACTTCACCCTATCTCCCCCCCCCCCCTCCTCCCCCCACTTCATCCCATTACTAAAGAAATAATGGAGAAAAACTGCCACCATTATTTCTTTTTTGAAACAAATATAAATGAACTACGAAGTTTCCGTCGCATTAAATCCGAACCTCAATCCGCGATGATATACACGAACGCTCAGGAAATGCGGATTAATTGCATTTTCTTACAGGCGTTCGTACACACACACAGCTATTTCACCTCATTAAACTTGTAATAGTGAAAAATTTGATCTCTCTCTCTCTCTCTCTCTCCCACTTTTCACCATTTCCTGTATAATGAGTTAAGAGAGACAGAGAGAAAGACAGTTAAGATAGATAGAAAATAACAAAGTGATGTAGCTTACAAAATTACACACACACACTACACACACACACACACACACACACACACACACACACACACACACACACACACAGAGAGGGATCCTCTCATCCCTCTTGTAGAGAAGAGGGATGTTTGGATAGGTGATCTAATCCAGGGGATTAAAAGTGAAGTCTTTAATAAGATACAGGGCGAGGTTCAAAGACTCAAACAAGAGTTTATGGATTATATTCAAGAGGAAATCAGGAAGAGCAGGGTAGAATGGCAAGGAGAAATATCTAGGCTTACTAATGAATTTGGCAGGAATAAGGGAAGCTTGGCAGGGGAAGGGGAAGTAGTAGTAGTAGGTGGAGTAGCGGGTGTAGGAGGGGTGGGGGTCAGCCAGGGAGAGGGCCACCAGCATGACCCTGAACTGAGAAAGAGGACAATCATAATCCATGGATTACTTGAAGCCAGGGCACCATCGAGGCAGGAAAGGATGGAGATTGAGGATTTGGAACTACAGGGGATCTTGAGAGACATGAGAGCCCAGATGGCAGGGAATGAGGTGCAAGTCCACCGACGCATTGGACCATACAACTGTAACAGGAAACGACCTGTCCTGGTACAGTTCACTAACGAAGAGGCAGTGGATTACATACTGCATCACAAACACCTACTCAGAGGTAGCGAAAATTACTACAACGTATTTATTGACAAATTCATGACGAAGGAGGAACAGATTGCCCACAGAGCAAGCAAACAACAATACGACTCTTCCCATTTGAGCGCAGCTACACACCCCAGTGCTAATCCACCCCATGCTAACCAGCTCACACGTGCTTCTCAGGTCACCCCTTTCCCAAATCAGCCGCCCCTGCTTATCTCCCCAGCACATCCCTTGACCCCTCTGACCCCACTGGAGTCAAATTCATCCCACATTCCAAGGACCCCCTCATCACCTCAACCCCCAAAACCCGTCCAGCCCTCGTCCCCTCAACCCCCAAAACCCACCCAGCTCTCATCTCCTCAACCCCCAAATCCCATCCAGACCTCATCCCCTCAACCCCAAGAACCCACCCAGACCTCATCCCCTCAACACCCAAAGCCTACCCTGCCCTCACCCCTCCTCATCCCCTCTCCTTCCATGTGACCCCCCACCCTTGCGAGGGAGGTGGGAGGTCCCCCCCACCCCCTCTATCCATCCCCCTCCCAACCTCTCAACCTCTATCTGTCTCCCAACCTTACGCCATCTCCCAACCCCTCTATGCCCTCCCTAATCTTCAGACCCAGTATGCCCTTCCTACTCCAGACCTACCTACCCAGGCCCTACCCCAGACCCTCCTACCTACCTTCCTAGAAGCCCAGCCCCCAGTAGCCCCCCAAGCACCCCTCCTGAACTCTTTCACCCCCCATACACCCCCCGGACCCCCCCAGACACCCCCTGGATCCCCCCGGACATCCCCCGGACCCTCCCCGCCCCCAGTCATCCCCCAGACACCCCCCAGATCCCCCAGATCCCCTCTGCCCCCAGTCACCCCCCAGACATCCCCCAGATCCCCCCAGACCCCCAGAGAAAGGGAGAACTCTGGTACAAGAGTTTCCATGAAGAATCTCAAGGTTTGGTACACCAATGCTGATGGGGTATCTAATAAAGCAGAAGAGATAAAAGAAAGAGTGAGTGAAGCAGATCCTGACATAGTTGCAATTGTGGAAACTAAAATTAATGACATGATCTCAGATGCTATCTTTCCTGAAGGGTACCAGGTGATACGAAAAGAGAGGACACAGAGACAGGGAGGGGGAGTAGCACTCCTAATAAAGCGGAAATGGAAGTTTGAAGACCTGGGAAATCGAGTTACCAATGAGTGCACAAGCTTCATACATGGAACTCTGACAGTAGATGGGAGGAAGATTGTGATCATGGTAATCTACAATCCCCCACCAAACAGTAGAAGACCCAGGCAGGAGTATGATGACAACAACAAAGCATGTATTGATGAACTGCAGAAGGCAGCAACACTAGCCCACAGAATGAGAGCGAAGCTGCTGATCATGGGGGACCTAAATCATGGAGAGATAAATTGGGAATCAAGGAATCCCCATGGAGGGGATGAAACGTGGGGAGCAAAATTAGTAGATGTTATAGACAGGAATTTCCTGACACAACATGTGAAGGAAGACACAAGGGAAAGAGGAGGAGATGCACCGAGCCTATTAGACCTGATTTTCACCCAGAACGTAGAAGATATCGAGAATTTAGAGCATGAAATACCTCTAGGGGCCAGTGACCATTGTGTCCTAGTCTTTGACTACATGATGGAATTCAAAATTATGACCATGGGACAAGAGATCTGGGAAAGGAGAGCTGACTACAGGAAAGGGGACTATATGAGGATAAGGGACTATCTGGGTGAAGTGCAGTGGGAGGAAGAAATTAGAGGAAAAACAGTCCAAGATATGATGGACCTAGTCATACAGAAATGCCAGGAGGCCGAAGAGAGATTTATACCAACGGTAAAGGGAAAAAATAAGAAGGAATATAATAACCCATGGTTTAATAGACAGTGTCAGGAAGCAAAAATGGCCAGCAGACGGGAGTGGAGGAAGTACAGAAGACAAAGAACAGAGGACAACAGAAGCAGATACAACAGAGCTAGGAACGATTACATTAACATAAGACGAACATCGGAAAGGGACTATGAGAACGATATTGCAATCAAAGCGAAAAAACAACCTAAGTTACTACACAGTCATATAAGAAGAAAAATGTCGGTGAACGACCAAGTGACAAGACTAAGGAAGACAGAGGGGGCATATACTGAAAGTGACAAGGAAATCTGCGAGGCACTGAATGCCAGTTTCCATGGAGTGTTCACTACCGAGCCTGAGCAGCTCCCATTGTTGGAAGGGGTTACCCTAGATGAAAGACTATCAGATATAGAGGTGACAGCAGAGGAGGTAATGAAACAGTTGACAACTCTAGATGCAACTAAAGCAGTTGGACCAGACAAAGTATCACCGTGGATACTAAAAGAAGCAGCACAGGCCCTCAGCGTGCCTCTGGCAATGATCTTTAATGAGTCACTTATGTCAGGAGAATTGCCCAGTTGCTGGAAGAAGGCAAATGTCGTGCCGATCTTCAAGAAAGGAGATAGAGAGGAGGCACTTAACTACAGACCTGTATCACTGACAAGCATCCCCTGTAAAATACTGGAAAGAATAATTAGGCTACGACTGGTTGCACACCTGGAGAACATTAGGTTTGTGAACAAACATCAACATGGGTTCTGGACAGGGAAATCGTGCCTAACAAACCTTCTGGAATTCTATGATAAAATAACGAGGATAAGACAGGACAGAGATGGTTGGGCAGACTGCATATTTCTGGACTGCCAAAAAGCCTTTGATACAGTACCGCACATGAGACTGCTGTTCAAGCTCGAGAGGCAGGCGGGGGTGGGGGGAAAGGTCCTAGAATGGATAAGGAACTACCTAACAGGAAGGAGCCAAAGAGTTACGGTAAGGGGCGAGAAGTCGGACTGGCGAACAGTAACAAGTGGAGTACCACAAGGATCGGTGCTGGGACCAATTCTATTTCTTGTATATGTTAACGACATGTTTACAGGCGTAGAGTCCTACATGTCGATGTTTGCGGATGATGCAAAGTTGATGAGAAGAGTTGTGACAGATGAGGATTGCAGGATCCTCCAAGAGGACCTGAACAGATTGCAGAGATGGTCAGAGAAATGGCTACTAGAATTCAACACGAGCAAATGTAAAGTTATGGAAATGGGACTAGGAGATAGGAGACCAAAGGGACAGTACACAATGAAGGGGAACAGCCTACCTGTAACGACGCGTGAAAGAGACCTGGGGGTGGACGTAACACCTAATCTATCTCCTGAGGCACATATTAATAGGATAACGACAGCAGCGTACTCTACACTGGCAAAAGTTAGAACATCATTCAGAAACCTAAGTAAGGAGGCATTTAGGGCGCTTTACACTGCCTACGTAAGGCCAGTCTTAGAGTATGCCGCCTCATCATGGAGTCCCCATCTGAAGAAGCATATAATGAAACTGGAAAAGGTTCAGAGGTTTGCAACGAGACTCGTCCCAGAGCTACGAGGGATGGGGTATGAAGAGCGCCTGAGGGAACTGTGCCTTACGACACTAGAAAGAAGAAGGGAGAGGGGGGACATGATAGGAACGTATAAGATACTCAGAGGAATTGACAGAGTGGACATAGACGAAATGTTCACACGGAATAGTAACAGAACGAGAGGACATGGATGGAAGCTTGAAACTCAGATGAGTCACAGAGATGTAAGGAAGTTTTCTTTTAGCGTGAGAGTAGTGGGGAAATGGAATGCACTTCAGGAACAGGTTGTGGAAGCAAATACTATTCATAATTTTAAAACCAGGTATGATAGGGAAATGGGACAGGAGTCATTGCTGTAAACAACCGATGCTCGAAAGGCGGGATCCAAGAGTCAATGCTCGATCCTGCAAGCACATATAGGTGAGTACATATAGGTGAGTACACACACACACACACACACACGTGTTTCTCTGAACTCTCAAAAGCGACTTTAAAACTCGTAATATACATTATCCTTGCATCTCTAAATTGTCCAATCACCCAGGAGCCAAGGATCTCTTAATAACACGTACACATTCTTCATCTCTCACTGTGAAGATATAATTAAGGCCGACCAACGATATAAATAAATCCTAAGGCATCAATTTACTTTCTCAACTACTTAACGGCCCCGGGTAACAATGTGCGGATGTTCGGCCATATCTGGTCTGTTATCCGGCCTCTTAAATCGAATGAACTGGTTTTTGAGTCGTTTCGTGGAATAATGTACCCAGTTGTTAATCCTCGTTCTACTCGTTCGACTATTCCGTTGTACAGTTCTGACTTAATGGTGGTAATACTGCTGACTGTTTAGTTATGTCAATTAAGTCAATTAAGACCGACTGAGACTTTGCCTCAATTAAGGCAGCGTCTGGGATGCTCTCGGACGCAGGTTCGAATCCTCGTCACAGGCTCTTGTGGATTTGTTCTCTTGTGGAGGACTGTTGATTGCTTCTAAAGTCGCTAGGTTGCTAGACCGAGATCAAGCCAGCTAGGTACAATTCTTGACTCAGGCAAGGTCTGGCATTCACAGCTTTTTACGTCCTTATGGAAAAGGAATCTAATTCCATGAGGAATACCTAATTCCAAAAGGAATCTAACCCCAGTCGTGGGTTCAGAAGACTAGGTGCATAGTTTTCTAGTACCCTACAACTTTACAAGTCGGAATTCTGCCAGTTTTGCTCTGATTTCGGGGACACTAAAAGCCCCGAAATCATCTCAAGATAACCTCTCAAGAAGAAGATAACCTGAAGGGATTAGAATGCACCTCTTCAAGAACGGATGCCAGTTGATGGGGAATTAGACATGCAAATCAACCTTGGATGAGTCTTACATCAAATGCTGTGTTGTGCTTTAAGGTGGTGGTGGCACTAAAGGGCGCCCCTGACAGCTGGATGGACAGCGCTTAGGATTTGTAATCCTGAGGTTCCGAGTTCGATCCCCGGTGGAGGTGGAGACAAATGGGCAAAATGTTTTTTTCACCATGATGCCCCTGTTACCTAGCAGTAAATAGGTACCTGGGAGTTAGTCAGCTGCTACGGGCTGCTTCCTGAGGGGTGTGTAACAAAAAGGAGGCCTGGTCGAGGACCCGCCGCGGGGACGCTAAGCCCCGAAATCATCTCAAGATAACCTCAAGATAACCATGCTCAGAGGAATCAACAGTGTCGATTACTGGATCATACCTTACCTACCTTGAGGTTACCTTGAGGTGCTCCTGGGGCTTAGCGTCCCCGCGGCCCGGTCGTCGACCAGGCCTCCTGGTTGCTGGACTGATCAACCAAGGCTGTTGGACGCGGCTGCTCGCAGCCTGACGTATGAGTCACAGCCTGGTTGTTCAGGTCTTTCTATGGGCTACTGTATCACTGTATCCATTGTATCTATGGGCTAATTGTATCATCAATACAATCTTGTTCCCACTGTTTCAGATATTGTTCGTTCATAAAGTTAAAATATCCAGAGTTTTCTGACGTTTCAGGGTTCTAGGATAACTAATACAATATTCACAAAAATAATATATTTTTCAAACAGCTCGTAATTGTGAACACACATTCGTGAAAAATGACTAAAATGGGTTCGATCAATTTCCACATGTGTAGTTGAAAATACAACTTTCCAAAATTAGTTTGACACCTAACGAGTCCGCCCAAGAAATTAAATAGGACAAACGCAGCATAAAGTAGTTAGGACGAATGTAATTAGAAGGGAGATGTTCACTCTGTCGATAGACCTAGGCAATCTGATCTTATATGTTCTTTGTTCAACTGGTTTGTTATGGAGTGTAATAGGAGATCCCTTCATGTTTTGTAGATGACAAGACGTGTATTTCCATGTAAGCTGTATGTTTAGGACTGGATGTATAGGTGTTTAATGTCAAGTGCTTCAGCTAAGTCTAATCTCTAACAGCAGTATCTTTTTTAAATTTTAAATTTTGCCCCGAGGGGCGAGTTTATTGGGCAGCGCCACTCATCTTGTGAGTGAACATACCGCCATAGTGACAGTATTGGGCAGCGCCACTCATCCTGTGAGTTAACACACCGCCATAGTGACAGTATTGGGCAGTGCCACTCATCCTGTGAGTGGACACACCGCCATAGTGACAGTATTGGGCAGCGCCACTCATCTTGTGAGTGAACATACCGCCATAGTGACAGTATTGGGCAGCGCCACTCATCCTGTGAGTGGACACACCGCTATAGTGACAGTATTGGGCAGCGCCACTCATCCTGTGAGTGGACACACCGCCATAGTGACAGTATTGGGCAGCGCCACTCATCTTGTGAGTGAACATACCGCCATAGTGACAGTATTGGGCAGCGCCACTCATCCTGTGAGTGGACACACCGGTATAGTGACAGTATTGGGCAGCGCCACTCATCCTGTGAGTGGACACACCGCTATAGTGACAGTATTGGGCAGCGCCACTCATCCTGTGAGTGGACACACCGCCATAGTGACAGTATTGGGCAGCGCCACTCATCTTGTGAGTGGACACACCGCCATAGTGACTGTATTGGGCAGCGCCACTCATCTTGTGAGTGGACACACCGCCATAGTGACAGTATTGGGCAGCGCCACTCATCCTGTGAGTGGACACACCGCCATAGTGACAGTATTGGGCAGCGCCACTCATCCTGTGAGTGAACACACCGCCATAGTGACAGTATTGGGCAGCGCCACTCATCCTGTGAGTGGACACACCGCCATAGTGACAGTATTGGGCAGCGCCACTCATCCTGTGAGTGGACACACCGCCATAGTGACAGTATTGGGCAGCGCCACTCATCTTGTGAGTGGACACACCGCCATAGTGACTGTATTGGGCAGCGCCACTCATCTTGTGAGTGGACACACCGCCATAGTGACAGTATTGGGCAGCGCCACTCATCCTGTGAGTGAACACACCGCCATAGTGACAGTATTGGGCAGCGCCACTCATCTTGTGAGTGGACACACCACCATAGTGACAGTATTGGGCAGCGCCACTCATCTTGTGAGTGGACACACCGCCATAGTGACAGTATTGGGCAGCGCCACTCATCCTGTGAGTGAACACACCGCCATAGTGACAGTATTGGGCAGCGCCACTCATCCTGTGAGTGGACACACCGCCATAGTGACAGTATTGGGCAGCGCCACTCATCCTGTGAGTGGACACATCGCCATAGTGACAGTATTGGGCAGCGCCACTCATCTTGTGAGTGGACACACCGCCATAGTGACTGTATTGGGCAGCGCCACTCATCTTGTGAGTGGACACACCGCCATAGTGACAGTATTGGGCAGCGCCACTCATCCTGTGAGTGAACACACCGCCATAGTGACAGTATTGGGCAGCGCCACTCATCTTGTGAGTGGACACACCGCCATAGTGACAGTATTGGGCAGCGTCACTCATCCTGTGAGTCGACACACCGCCATAGTGACAGTATTGGGCAGCGCCACTCATCTTGTGAGTGGACACACCGCCATAGTGACAGTATTGGGCAGCGCCACTCATCTTGTGAGTGGACACACCGCCATAGTGACAGTATTGGGCAGCGCCACTCATCCTGTGAGTGAACACACCGCCATAGTGACAGTATTGGGCAGCGCCACTCATCTTGTGAGTGGACACACCGCCATATTGGCAGTATTGGGCAGCGCCACTCATCCTGTGAGTGAACACACCGCCATAGTGACAGTATTGGGCAGCGCCACTCACCCTGTGAGTGAACACACCGCCATAGTGACAGTATTGGGCAGCGCCACTCATCCTGTGAGTGGACACACCGCCATAGTGACAGTATTGGGCAGCGCCACTCATCTTGTGAGTGGACACACCGCCATAGTGACAGTATTGGGCAGCGCCACTCATCCTGTGAGTGAACACACCGCCATAGTGACAGTATTGGGCAGCGCCACTCATCCTGTGAGTGAACACACCGCCATACCCGCCAAACACACACCGAAACTACGACGTTGCTACAACGTTCCAACAAGTTTTAACGCCTCCTAACCAGTTATAGCAACCAATATAGCAAGTTGTAACAACGTTCTAATACGTCATAAACACGTTAAGCCAAGATGTAACAACTATATTACAAGTTGTAACAAGCAGAAAATAGAGACAGTTTCGGTTTGTGTTTCCAGGGTAGTGACAGTATTGGGCAGCGCCACTCATCCTGTGAGTGAACACACCGCCATAGTGACAGTATTGGGCAGCGCCACTCATCCTGTGAGTCGACACACCGCCATAGTGACAGTATTGGGCAGCGCCACTCATCCTGTGAGTGGACACACCGCCATAGTGACAGTATTGGGCAGCGCCACTCATCCTGTGAGTCGACACACCGCCATAGTGACAGTATTGGGCAGCGCCACTCATCCTGTGAGTGGACACACCGCCATAGTGACAGTATTGGGCAGCGCCACTCATCCTGTGAGTCGACACACCGCCATAGTGACAGTATTGGGCAGCGCCACTCATCCTGTGAGTGAACACACCGCCATAGCAGCATGTACAACACTCCCCAATAGGAAGAAAACCCGCTGGGTTGTTCATCCTGTCCGTGAATATGAAGATGCTGATTAGGATTTTTCCCAAGAAAAACGAAAAACAGGGGAGGGAAAAATTTACCGGTACACGAACAGCCTTGACACATATGTAACACATACAAACTTGGAACTACTTCTGCCCTAAACAGACCATTAACCACCACTCCCCAAACAGAACTTGATAAAGGCCATTCAGTATAAACCACGAAACCACCATTTGCCACACACAAAAGGAATCACTGGTACCCAGACCTGGATAAAAAGGGATTGGGGGAGAGGGGGTTGGGAAGGATGGGGGGTGGACCAGTTTGCATGGGCCTACGAATTTGAAGGAGGCCTATTTAAATATAATTCCTTGCCATTATATATGTATAAATCGTTCTAGTTTTTTTATACTGTCGTGTTACATGTAAGCACTTTACATACACTATATATACATATTAGTGTATGTAAAGCTTCATTATATATATATATATATATATATATATATATATATATATATATATATATATATATATATATAAATATATATATATATAAATATATATATATATAAATATATATATATATAAATATATATATATATAAATATATATATATATATAAATATATATATATATATAAATATATATATATATATATATATATATATATATATATATATATATATATATATATATATATATATATATATATATAATGTCGTACCTAGTAGCCAGAACGCACTTCTCAGCCTACTATGCAAGGCCCGTTTCGCCTAATAAGCCAAGTTTTCGTGAATTAATTGTTTTTCGACTACCTAACCTACCTAACCTAACCTAACCTAACTTTTTCGCTAGCTACCTAACCTAACCTAACCTATAAAGATAGGTTAGGTTAGGTAGGGTTGGTTAGGTTCGGTCATATATCTACCTTAATTTTAACTCCAATAAAATAAAACTGACCTCATACATAATGAAATGGGTAGCTTTATCATTTCATAAGGAAAAAATTAGGGAAAATATATTAATTCATGAAAACTTGGCTTATTAGGCAAAACGGGCCTTGCATAGTAGGCTGAGAAGTGCGTTCTGGCTACTAGGTACGACATATTATATATATATATATATATATATATATATATATATATATATATATATATATATGTATATATATATATATATATATATATATATATATATATACACTCGAGCATATAAATCATATGATTTAGCACTGATTACAAAAATACTTAATAAACAGTTTGAAATAGACCGTAATTTCCCACTAAAAGATCCTAATACCAGCTTGGTACGACCCAGCTGTTACCACACAATCCTGTAATCATAACCCCTCACTTCGGGCTCACCATAGCCCGTGCTGCTTGGAACTTTTAGTTCCGAGTAGTGAATCTTAAACAACAACAACATAACCCTTCAACAATATCTGGAAAATAAAAAATCTACTTAAATCTAGAACCACCACTCCAAAGCCAGGTTTTATTAAGCAATTTCATTCATAGATTTAAGAGCCAAAATGCTTCCAACACAAGGCCTAAACCCCATAGATTCCCCGGTACATAACTGTACCAACCTCTCCAGGGTACATCTCGTACCACGGCGTCTCAAACCCATTAAAAACCTCGAACCACCATCAGCAATTTAAAACACTTGTGTTTAAAAGTCTTTATGAACATCTAAGTGCTAAGAGCCATTGGCCCCGACAACCATTAACTCGCGGGGGCATATATATATATATATATATATATATATATATATATATATATATATATATATATATATATATATATATATATATATATATATATATATATGAAGAAAACAATTATGGTGGCTAAGTCGTCCATTGTGAGAGCAAGAGTATGTAAAAGATCTGTCGACTGGTATTTGAGGCACTTGTAAATGTTGATTATGGCGTAACGGGAGGGAGGGAGGGATAGGGATAGAGAGGAAGATAGGTAGGGTAGGGAGGGGTGACGGGAGGAAGAGAGGTAGGGAAGGGTGAGGGAGGAAGCCAGGAAGGAGGACCAGATGAACAAAGGTGAAAGATTGGAGTAGATATGTATAGGGATGGAGTAGATATGTATAAAGATCGAGTAGATATGTATAAAGATCGAGTAGATATGTATAATGATCAAGTAGATATGTATAAGAATGGAGGAGCCAAGGCAGTGAACGAGGAGAGTAAGGAAAGATAAAGGGAAGAAAAAGACGATGCAGATATAGAGCCAGGTAGTAATAGCAGGCTCTATCCACCCTCTAAGGCTAGGCTCTATCCTCCATCCTCCCCCCCCCCCCACCTCCTCTTAAAGACTTCAGGGCGCGTCTCAAGAACTTCCACTTGATTACCTGGACTCAATAAGATTACATTTTTATCTCCCTAAGGATGCTTAAGCTGTCCAGCCTCCGACCCAACTGCTTAACGTTCTAGTCTCTATGCAAGATGTGTTTGTTGGCCATGAAACGAGTCATAATAATAAACCTACGAACGCTCCAACAAGCACGCACACACGCACGCAAAAGAGTTTACATAAGAACGCAATTGCACTCACACACGTACGTATTCAATCACGCAATCACGAATGCATTTGCGTAAGCACTCATTAACCCGTACTGTACAGTTGCGACACACTTAGGAAATACAGTTTAATAATTTTTTTTATTAATGGGGGATAAAAAAATGGGGCTTCAGAACATTATACCCAACCTACGTAAGACCATAACTGGAATACGCAGCCTCCCAAATTGCAGTTTCCATCTAAATAAAAAAAACTAGGAAAAGGCCCAAAATTAAGTGCATTTCAACACACGTCTCAGAACTACTGAAACTCCATTACACACACACTGGCTAAGTGAACTCAAGCTCATAAACGCTTAGAAGAAGAACAAAATGTGGTAACATGTTATCGCCCTTTTTTTAAAGCACCCTAAAAGATATCTTATACGTTGCTATCTGATAACGACGTTCAAGATACCTTAAGAGCATATGCAGAGTAGATAAGGCGGTTTAAAACATGTTTAAAACATGAAATTACAGGACCAAGGCACAAAGAGAAAGAAAGTGAAGCAATAGACGAGTTTCAGAAATGATCTTCTTGAGGTTATCTTGAGATGATTTCGGGGCTTTTAGTGTCCCCGCGGCCCGGTCCTCGACCAGGCCTCCACCCCCAGGAAGCAGCCCGTGACAGCTGACTAACTCCCAGGTACCTATTTACTGCTAGGTAACAGGGGCATTCAGGGTGAAAGAAACTTTGCCCATTTGTTTCTGCCTCGTGCGGGAATTGAACCCGCGCCACAGAATTACGAGTCCTGCGCGCTATCCACCAGGCTACGAGGCCCCTCCGATGATTGCTTGCAAAAAACAACAATTAAAAAAAAAGTACTGCAAATTGAATTACCTATAAGAAAAAATGGCCAATTGAGCTCAATAACTCGATTCAGCTGAAAATAATTCGAGAAATGTGTGGAATGAAAATCAATGCATTTAATCGTCTAAGGGTGAAGAGGCGGGGCTAGGGAGATTGAGCTCGACCCTGACGCCACATCGAAGTGTGTTCACATAGATAGAAATTGTCAAGATTTAATAGTGAGGACCAAAGAGCTATGCTTCATTACAGAATGCAATTCTCAAAATACTTGAAAAATCCTAGGGAGAAAAAATGCAAAATGAGGAATACAGGAGAGAGAGAGAGAGAGACAGAGATAGAGAGATATAACATATCAATAAAGCCCTTTGAAGCCATATAGAAACACTACCAACAAAGAAAGTCATCTCCTAACAGCATCCCTTTTACATGATTAATTAACTGAAGGAAAAGATGCTGCGTCCCACCTCGACTCCTAAACTAATTATGGATATTTTTTCCCCCCGCGACCTGGGGGGGGGGGGGGCGGGTGATGATCAACTCATCACCACAAACATCAACAAACCTGCCAACACAACTAACATGTGACGGATGCGACAGACAGATGCGATTTCTCACGAATTTCTCTCCCAGCTGAAGTTTGGAAGATGTGTACGAGTGTGTGTTAATTAAGTCAACTTTTAAAATAATGTTGATTCTTCGGATGTTGCAATTGCTGTGGCTAAGGGGAGATTTTTGTTGGTTTGTCATTCCTGTTGCTGCTTCTGCTGTTGGTGCTGCTGCTACTGCTGCTGCTGCTGCTGCTGCTGCTACTGCTGCTGCTGCTGCTTCTGCTGCTTCTGCTGCTGCTGCTGCCTCTTCTCTTATTGCTGCTGCTTCTGCTGCTGCTTCTGCTGCTGCTGCTGCTACTGCTGCTGTTGCTGCCTCTTCTCTTATTGCTG
Source organism: Procambarus clarkii (assembly GCF_040958095.1). NCBI lineage: Eukaryota > Metazoa > Arthropoda > Malacostraca > Decapoda > Cambaridae > Procambarus > Procambarus clarkii. The sequence continues at coordinate 1,991,545 of NW_027189135.1, forward strand.
CTGCTTCTACTAGTCCTGATGCTGCTACAGCTGCAACGGAAAAAGTTGCAACGAAAATAGGCTAGCGGAATTGAACCTTACAACCCTGCATGACAAAAGCAACATAGGGGAAATGATCACAACATACAAAATACTGAGGGGGGGACTAGGAAACGCAAACGAGCCTTAGGAACACAAAGAAATACTCATGCCCTGAATGGATAATCAACAAGTGGAATGCATTAAAGGATGCTGTGGAAGCCACCTCCATCTACAACTTTGAAGTTTACATTCGACCAAACAAAAACAATTGAGAGTGAAAAATTTATAAATGCTAAAGGTACAACGAAGCTGGTAGACAGAGAGTTTGATCTACCTCCCTCTACCGTAGATACTGTTAGGTATGCACTGCTAGGTAAAGAAAGTATGTTGACCAGACCACACACTAGAAGGTGAAGGGACGACGACGTTTCGGTCCGTCCTGGACCATTCTCAAGTCAATTGAGCCACGTTACTTTAGCCACGTTATTGTGACTCATCTCCTGTGTAAGGAAAGTACATTTCCTCCCTGATGCCTAACCACTCCTCTCTCTCTTTCTCTCTCTCTCTCAAGCCATACACCCCCCTCACAGCCATCCTAGACACCTCCCTCCCCCTTCATAGCCATCATTTTCTCCCCTCCCCCTTCCCCCTATTCATCTTCCACTCCTAAAGCCATCCCCTCAGCCATCACACACACCCACGCAGCCATTGTCCACTTCCACAGTCATGCCTCGTACAACCATAACCTCCCCATCCCCCCAACACCCCTCCCCCGAACACCCCCCCCCCCAACACCCCTCCCCTCAACACTCCTCCCCCTACTAGGCCGTCCATCACTACAGGTTCGTGACGCTCTTGGATCCAATTCGTCTCACAACACCAATGACCCGCCTCTAACTGGCCCCGGATTCTGCTACACGAACGCCCACCCACAATCCTCTCCTCCCTCCTCTCCGGATTCTGGTACGTGAAAAGCCAGGGCTTATATCCGCCTTAGCCTCCGGATTCTGATGCAATAAAGCCCATACCTCCAGCCCCCCCCCCACCCCACACATACACCCGGATTACTCTAGCTCGAACGCCCACCCATAGAGTCTACTAATCCCTGATTTAACATCTAAAATCCTCCGGTTTCTGGATTCTCTGCTATACGAACATAAACACACATAATGTCGACTTTAAAATAAAAATTCACATACCCCGTCTAAATCAATCAACATTTACACTTTTTTCTAAGATTATAAGGTTGTAGAAATACCTAAAACACACAGGACAGGTCCATAAAAGCTGTTCTGTGTATATATAGAGACTGTTGTGGGTCACTTTTGGAGCTACTTTTGCGTTATATAAAAAAGATGATTGCTGAAATACTTTTCAAATTGTGTAACTAGAGTCACAAGATTGTAACTTGCTAAGCTAAATGATTTTTGGAGGGGAATGGGTATAGGGTCCACTATCACCCACAGGAATGGGTATGGGGTCCACTATCACCCACAGGAATGGGTATAGGGTCCAATAACACCCACAGGAAAGGGTATGGGGTCCACTATCACCCACAGGAATGGGTATGGGGTCCACTATCACCCACAGGAATGGGTATGGGGTCCACTACCACCCACAGGAATGGGTATGGGGTCCACTACCACCCACAGGAATGGGTATGGGGTCGACTACCACCCACAGGAATGGGTATGGGGTCCACTACCACCCACAGGAATGGGTATGGGGTACATTACCACCCACAGGAATGGGTATGGGGTCCATTACCACCCAAGGCAGCACCATTGTTTGGAAATGACAATATCCTGTTGTGAAAAATACAACACCTGTTCTGAAAATACAGCGCCTGTCCTGGAAAATACAACGCCCTTAAGAAAGCACAACATTACCATTTAATTCATCTCGAGATTCGCACAAAATTGCTTCCAGAAATTCAACACATGAGAAAAATTAAAACAAAAAAATTGAAAGCGGAAAGTACAATCACTGAAGGATTGAACACTCCAGAAGAGACATGATTCAGACGTACGAGATACCAAGAGGCATAAACAACGGAGTCCAAGAAGAACACACACACACATGTACGTACGTACACCCTACAAACACAAACATATACACACAGACAAATACACCCACGCAAACAACAACAGTAATCGTAGGTTGGATTAGTTCTCCCTTTCCCAGCAATCATTCATAGGTAAGTACACACAGACACACGCACACACCTCCCCCACACACACCTACACACACACGCGCACACCGTCAAATGTAGATATGATAGAGCCCAGTAGGCTCAGAAATCTGTAAACCAGTTGACTGACAATTGAGAGGCGGGACCAAAGAGCCAGAGCTCAACCCCCGCAAACACAACTAAGTGAATTCAACTAGGTGAATACCCACACACCCACACACACACACACACACACACACACACACACACACACCCACCCACACACACACACACACCCACCCACACACACACACACACATACACACACACACACACACACACACACACACACACACACCCCACACACACATACACACACACACACACACAAAACACACACATACACACACACACACACACACACACACACACACACACACACACACCCACACACACACACACACAACCACATACACACACACCACACACACACACACACACAACCACATACACACACACCACACACACACACACACACACACACACACACACACACACAACCACATACACACACACCACACACACACACACACACAACCACATACACACACACCACACACACACACACACACACACACACACACACACACACACACACACACACACACACACAACCACACACACACACACCCACACACACACACACACAACCACACACACACACACACCACACACACACATACACACACACACACACACACACACACACACACACACACACACACACACCCACACACACACACACACACACACACACACACCCACACACACACACACAACCACACACACACACACACACACACACACACACACACACACACACACACACACACACACACACACACACCCCACACACACACACAAAACCCACCCACCGTGGAATGCAACAACAGAATCCACCTATTATTCTTATGCAATTGCAATTATCTTTACATTATTATGATTGCGTCCCGAAATTAGAGAAGGAAATAGTCACGACTGGGGCACCTCCTGCCCTCAGAGCGATAAGACCCTCGATAAATTGCCTCGAGCCTACAAGGGGGGAGTCCAACTCTAATCCTTGTTGCAGAACTGTAAATTAATTTCACTAAGATAAGGAATTCCGATACTTTTAGACAGGACGAAGGATCAATTCCCCCTGTCTTATAGACAGGGTGAATTATTTCCCCTCTCCTTCGTTTTATAGACGGAAGAATGATATTTTTAGATAAAATTTAGATAGAAAGAAATTCCCTCCCAGCAGTTAATCGACTGAGAGCTCATGAGAAAATATCTGACACTGACAATTCAACCACTGATAAACTAGTCAAATCCAAAAGGTACCTCCAAACAGCCTAATAAATCTAAAACCGCTACTTCCACTCCAAGATGGAGGAATACTTCAGTAGGTACCTACACTATCAACCCCTCTAAACGGGGCTGATAGTGTAGGTACCTACACTATCAGTGGGCTGATAGTGGGCTTGATAGTGGGCTTGAACGGCTTCTTCTGATTTTCTAATTAAGTGGATATTTTGCAAGTTACAGCCTGCATCTCTTATCTCGCTCTTCCTCTCTCTGTAATCAGTAGCAATCGTTGTTAGGATTCCTCTAGTAGTTACAACAAGTAGTTAGAGGTGATCACACACAGAGATCACACTAACGTGATGCATCAAATGAACCAATTCACAAAGTCGTAGCTCAGTCAATTAAGGCAGTGTCTGGGATGCTCCCGGACGTAGGTTCGAATCCTCGTCACGGCCCTTGTGGATTTGTTCAGTTAGGGGTGATGATGCCCGAGGCAGGCCATATAGGACTCCCACAGCGCCTTTGATGGGTCACCTCGGAGTTCCTCCCCATTCCCCATTAGACCTGGGATAGTGGGAGTTTGGGGACAAATCCAACACGCTTTCTACCTAACCCTCTTTCGAACTCCAGCCGTTGTAATCCGCCAGACTGTTATGGTTAATCCACGCGGCATGGGTGATTTTTTTTTTAATCAACGGGCAGCCCCACTCACCCCCCCTCCGCGGGGGGGGGGGGGGGGAGAATGGGGGTCCTGGGGGCGGGGGAGAGGGGGTGAGTGCATGTGATCTCAAGCGACGATTCCCGTGGCCTTGTGTGCGATAATGAGGTCTGGAAACTGTGTGTGTGTGTGTGTGTGTGTGTGTGTGTGTGTGTGTGTGTGTGTGTGTGTGTGTGTGTGTGTGTGTGTGTTCACCTAGTTGTGCTTGCGGAGGTTGAGCTCTGCTCTTTCGGCCCGCCTCTCAACCGTCAATCAACCAACTGTTACTAACTACAACTTCCCCCCCCCCCGACACACACACGCACTCAGGAAGCAGCCCGTGACAGCTGACTAACTCCCAGGTACATATTTACTGCTAGGTAACAGGGGCATCAGGGGTGAAAAACTCTGCCCATTGTGTTTCTGCATCACCAAGGGATCAAACCCGGACCCAAGGATTACGAGTCCAGAGCGCTGTCCACTCAGCCGCCAGCGCCACATGTGTGTAAGGATGACTGACAGGGTCAATAGAAACTGACCTAATCTATGTTCGATTGGGGCGCGCCAAACCCTTAACCCCATGTAAAGGAACTCCAGGAACATATGGGACTTCCTCCCCCAAAAAAAACATAGAAATGGTCACCAAAACTCCCAAATAATACCCAACTTCTATTACTTTGCGTCGGCCGTATATTCCCTCAAAAAAATCCTACTGGAGGAGTGAGAAACATGAGAGATTTTTCAAAATATTTCTCACCTGCGGTTCCCTTTCACACATTCCACTCCCTCGGGGCCTGCAGGTGGGTCCTAAAATACTCCTGGTGATGAGAGCTTGAGTAATCTCTAGGATTACTCAATAATCCTAAAGATTATTCGGGTCTGGTAATTAGGACACTCAAGGTGGCTTGATTACCCTTAAACCAGGGGGTTTATTGACGCTTTTCTGGGGAGGTTTCTGGGGGGTTTCAGGGGGAAAGAAGGAAGGAATCATCAGGGGGAAATCGCCAAGCCATTACGACTATATAGCAGGGGTTTCAGGGGGTTAGTTTTATATCTTCTATTATAACTAACGAATGCATTAATAATCCCCATTAAAAGCTAATAAAAATTGCCATTAACAGGAGATAGAAACTAATGGCATTCACCATTAGGAAAAAAATAATAAATAAATAGTTGACCAGACTACACACTAGAAGGTCTTGAAAGGACGACGACGTTTCGGTCCGTCCTGGACCATTCTCAAGTCCATTGTCTTGACAATCGACTTGAGAATGGTCCATTCGTCCCTTCAACTTCTAGTATGTGGTCTGGTCAATTTACTTTAGCCACGTTATTGTGACTCGTCGCCTGCAATAAAGAAATACAAACAGATGATGATGATAACCAACCCGGAGATAAATCCCAGCATCAGGTATTCATCAAAGATGTGATAGCATTCACACTATTGGCAGAACTTTTATTATTTTATGATTATTATTTTCTACCACAGACGTGGCCACACATTTACAATGCTAACCAGCATATATAGATTTTCTTCTGTCCTTCATGGACAGGGTTAGAGATGTGTTAAACATATAGTTCAAGGGTTTATTGAACAATCAACCACAGAAGGTGATTCGGTGCTTTTAAAATGCTAAGCTAACCTACATACGTAAATACATAGATACACAGATTTACGTATGCCCTACATAAAGTGTTCAATGTGTCTTTTACATAGTGGCATTAATGTGCATTTACAAAGGTGAAATGTAATTCTGATCAGCTTCCGTATATACTTTATACACATACACACACACATATATACATACATATATACACACACATGCATTCACATACATTTGTCTCTTTTACTCAGACAGAGTGAGATAGCTGATAAAGAAACTTGTGTGCAATTAAGCACTTAATCACTGAAGGTGATTAAGGTGTTTTTACAAGCTCAGGTTATATAGTTACATCACATACATACATTGTATAATTGATACATTACATGGACAATCTTGGGTACAAGTCCAATATATCATCAAGTGTTCCAGTACTCATATAGTAACTACAGAGTTCAGCATACCTTAGCCCAGGAGGGCGAAAGTCAGTCAGTATGGGACATTCTACAATATAATGTTCAAGAGAGTGCATGTTTTCTCTTTCACAAAGTTGACACATTGTGTACTCGACATTTGGGATTTTGAGAAAGCTGCCAGATACGTCTATATCCCAGGCGTATTCTGGCCACTATAACATCACATTGCAGAACTCTTGCTTTATTAGTTCAAAATGTGAACATCTCCTCACGATATCTATCATAATATTTAATGCTACAACTTTCAGGTCTTTGTGAATTTGTTTGGTCAGTAAAATTTTCATTAGATATTTTTGTAAGTATTCTCTTTGTCACTGCTAATGAAACACCCATATCAATATCTTCTTCTGGTTTTCTACAGGTTATCTTTGCAAGCATATCAACAGTGTCATGTTTTGAGATACCAACATGCACAAGGAAGTGATGTGGTGGAGGCTGACTCCATACACAGTTTTATATGTAGATATGATAGAGCCCAGTAGGCTCAGGAACCTGTTCACCAGTTGATTGACAGTTGAGAGGCGGGACCAAAGAGCCAAAGCTCAACCCCTCCAAGCACCACTAGGTGAGTACACACACACACACTTTTTGGGCCACGCCCAGCCCCTGAGGTGGGCCACGCCCAGCCCCTGAGGTGGGCCACGCCCAGCCCCTGAGGTGGGCCACGCCCAGCCCCTGAGGTGGGCCACGCCCAGCCCCTGAGGTGGGCCACGCCCAGCCCCTGAGGTGGGCCACGCCCAGCCCCTGAGGTGGGCCACGCCCAGCCCCTGAGGTGGGCCACGCCCAGCCCCTGAGGTGGGTCACGCCCAGCCCCTGAGGTGGGCCACGCCCAGCCCCTGAGGTGGGCCACGCCCAGCCCCTGAGGTGGGCCACGCCCAGCCCCTGAGATGGGCCACGCCCAGCCCCTGAGGTGGGCCACGCCCAGCCCCTGAGGTGGGCCACGCCCAGCCCCTGAGGTGGGCCACGCCCAGCCCCTGAGGTGGGCCACGCCCAGCCCCTGAGGTGGGCCACGCCCATCCCCTGAGGTGGGCCACGCCCAACCCCTGAGGTGGGCCACGCCCAGCCCCTGAGGAGGGCCACGCCCAGCCCCTGAGGTGGGCCACGCCCAACCCCTGAGGTGGGCCACGCCCAGCCCCTGAGGTGGGCCACGCCCAACCCCTGAGGTGGGCCACGCCCAGCCCCTGAGGTGGGCCACGCCCAGCCCCTGAGGTGGGCCACGCCCAGCCCCTGAGGTGGGCCACGCCCAGCCCCTGAGGTGGGCCACGCCCAGCCCCTGAGGTGGGCCACGCCCAGCCCCTGAGGTGGGCCACGCCCAGCCCCTGAGGTGGGCCACGCCCAGCCCCTGAGGTGGGCTCGCCCAGCCCCTGAGGTGGGCCACGCCCAGCCCCTGAGATGGGCCACGCCCAGCCCCTGAGGTGGGTCACGCCCATCCCCTGAGGTGGGTCACGCCCATCCCCTGAGGTGGGCCACGCCCATCCCCTGAGGTGGGTCACGCCCATCCCCTGAGGTGGGTCACGCCCATCCCCTGAGGTGGGTCACGCCCATCCCCTGAGGTGGGTCACGCCCATCCCCTGAGGTGGGCCACACCCAGCCCCTGAGGTGGGCCACACCCAGCCCCTGAGGTGGGCCACGCCCAGCCCCTGAGGTGGGCCACGCCCATCCCCTGAGGTGGGCCACGCCCAACCCCTGAGGTGGGCCACGCCCAGCCCCTGAGGAGGGCCACGCCCAGCCCCTGAGGTGGGCCACGCCCAACCCCTGAGGTGGGCCACGCCCAGCCCCTGAGGTGGGCCACGCCCAACCCCTGAGGTGGGCCACGCCCAGCCCCTGAGGTGGGCCACGCCCAGCCCCTGAGGTGGGCCACGCCCAGCCCCTGAGGTGGGCCACGCCCAGCCCCTGAGGTGGGCCACGCCCAGCCCCTGAGGTGGGCCACGCCCAGCCCCTGAGGTGGGCCACGCCCAGCCCCTGAGGTGGGCCACGCCCAGCCCCTGAGGTGGGCTCGCCCAGCCCCTGAGGTGGGCCACGCCCAGCCCCTGAGATGGGCCACGCCCAGCCCCTGAGGTGGGTCACGCCCATCCCCTGAGGTGGGTCACGCCCATCCCCTGAGGTGGGCCACGCCCATCCCCTGAGGTGGGTCACGCCCATCCCCTGAGGTGGGTCACGCCCATCCCCTGAGGTGGGTCACGCCCATCCCCTGAGGTGGGTCACGCCCATCCCCTGAGGTGGGCCACACCCAGCCCCTGAGGTGGGCCACACCCAGCCCCTGAGGTGGGCCACACCCAGCCCCTGAAGTGGGTCACACTCAACCCCTTCACGTCGTCTCCGACTCCTCCTGCTGGGCTTCGCAAAGTTAACTTTCCCATCGTCCAAATATCTTCCTTACACATGGTGGAATCTGAGGAGTTTGGGAGCCTGTCAACCATCCCAATGTCCTCACGAAGTAAGAATTTTGCACATTATTTACCTCCTAGAGGGTCAGTTCCCTGTCCCTACAATCATATTAGCATATCTTATCTTGCCACAACTCCCGCTTTTCATGACACACGTATAGTATGCCACATACAATGCTGAGGACAATCAGGCACTTCAGTAGTTGAAGCAGCACTCTAAATGTCGTCATTACCATTGTTTTCAGCTGGGAGCGGTGGTTATTCCCCTCCGTATTCTCCACATATTCTACATCAAAGCACCTCTCTGCCCTTCCAGGTGTAGTGTCTTCCAACAGCTCCCCATAGACGGTCCCGTTGCGGAGACGCATTTTACTTCTTATAGAAAAGAAATCTATACAAACTATAGATATATCTTATCTCTACAAGAAAAGAATTAATTAATAATCTTCCGTGGTGACCCTGCCTCTACAGTGTTATATCAGGGATCATGGTAACTTAGTTAGGTTGGATATATATGGAGAGACGAAGGACAACACCCCAGGAAGCGTGTGAGTGTTAACATCTGGTACAAGTATGGTGAAGATAAGTGTTGATAGTGACATGATAGTATTATAGTGTGATAGTGACATAGTACACGGCCCTTGTGGATTTGTTCATTTAGTGACAGTATTATAATGGGATTGTGACATATCAGGTATTATTACATACGCTTTCTGGCCGTCGGACGCAATAGGTTAGGTTAGGTACGGTTGGGTTAGGTTAGGCGGGTTGCTTGGGTTGGTACCTTTCCGGTCAGGTTAAAAGGTTGATTTTTTTACGGAGTGACATAACCAAGAGAGAGACTCAACAACTGGTAAATATTGACACGAAACCCATACATCTTAAGAAGAAAGGAAGGGAGGGAAATATCAGGGGGGAAAGCGTCAAGCCATTACGACTATATAGCACTGGGAAGGGGGTCAGGATAAGGATTTGGGATGGGACCGGGGAAAGGAATGGTGCCCAACCACTTGTGGACAGTCCGGGGGGATTGAACGCCGACCTGCATGAAGCCAGACCGTCGCTCTACCCCTTGTTTGATCATAGCAAATCATTACGGGTCGTAATATATTCTTGATATCTCATGTTTTCATGTCTGTCATTTACATCAGTTTTTATGTTCAAGAATTCGCGTTAAAATATGTTTGAATTGACTCCATAATGTTTGCATGTTGTGTTGTTAAATGTTAGTAAGGGGTGGTAGTGGGGATGGTGGTACTGGTGGCGATGGTGGTACTAGTAGATATGGTGGCACTAGTAGAGATGGTGGTACTGGTAGAAATGGTGCTACTGGTAGAGATGGTGGTACTGGTAGAAATGGTGCTACTGGTAGAGATGGTGGTACTAGTAGAGATGGTGGTACTGGTGGCGATGGTGGTACTGGTAGAAATGGTGCTTCTGGTAGAGATGGTGGTACTAGTAGAGATGGTGGTACTGGTGGCGATGGTGGTACTGGTGGCGATGGTGGTACTGGTGGCGATGGTGGTACTAGTAGAGATGGTGGTACTGGTGGCGATGGTGGTACTAGTAGAGATGGTGGTACTGGTGGCGATGGTGGTACTGGTGGCGATGGTGGTACTAGTAGAGATGGTGGTACTGGTGGCGATGGTGGTACTAGTAGAGATGGTGGTACTGGTAGAGATGGTGGTACTGGTAGAGATGGTGGTACTGGTGGCGATGGTGGTACTAGTAGAGATGGTGGTACTAGTAGAGATGGTGGTACTGGTAGAGATGGTGGTACTGGTGGCGATGGTGGTACTGGTGGCGATGGTGGTACTAGTAGAGATGGTGGTACTGGTAGAGATGGTGGTACTGGTGGCGATGGTGGTACTGGTGGCGATGGTGGTACTGGTGGCGATGGTGGTACTGGTGGCGATGGTGGTACTGGTGGCGATGGTGGTACTAGTAGAGATGGTGGTACTGGTAGAGATGGTGGTACTGGTGGCGATGGTGGTACTGGTGGCGATGGTGGTACTAGTAGAGATGGTGGTACTGGTAGAGATGGTGGTACTGGTGGCGATGGTGGTACTAGTAGAGATGGTGGTACTAGTAGAGATGGTGGTACTGGTGGCGATGGTGGTACTAGTAGAGATGGTGGTACTGGTAGAGATGGTGGTACTGGTGGCGATGGTGGTACTAGTAGAGATGGTGGTACTGGTAGAGATGGTGGTACTGGTGGCGATGGTGGTACTAGTAGAGATGGTGGTACTAGTAGAGATGGTGGTACTGGTAGAGATGGTGGTACTGGTGGCGATGGTGGTACTGGTGGCGATGGTGGTACTAGTAGAGATGGTGGTACTGGTGGCGATGGTGGTACTGGTGGCGATGGTGGTACTAGTAGAGATGGTGGTACTAGTAGAGATGGTGGTACTGGTAGAGATGGTGGTACTGGTGGCGATGGTGGTACTGGTGGCGATGGTGGTACTAGTAGAGATGGTGGTACTAGTAGAGATGGTGGTACTGGTGGCGATGGTGGTACTAGTAGAGATGGTGGTACTGGTAGAGATGGTGGTACTGGTGACTATGGTAGTGATGGTAACGAATATGGTAGTGCAGGTAATCCAACCGAGAGGTATAGTATAGTATCCAAACATCTTCCCACCCCTTTTATTTCCTTCCTCTCACCCCTTTATTCCCCCCTTCCCCCCTTCTTCTCAAGACCCCTCCACACATACGCCACCGCCTTTGAGGAGCAAGGAAGCGTAAAGCTCGTCTTGTCATCCTCGATAATACTGCCAAAATTATTGTACCTCCTCCTCCCCCCTGTCAACCACGAAAAGGTAAACACGCGAGTCTCACAAACCATCACTCAGGGAAGGGGAGAGGAAAGGGGGTGGAAAAGGCAACAGTATCCCGTCCCAAGGTTTATGATCAGGAAGCGATAGACAGTGAAAAAGATCGATTCGCTTGTGTGGGAATGATGCTGCTTGCTGCTCCGTAAGGAGGAGATGAAAGAGAGGGAAGGAAGGAGGCTGCGAAGGTATGGGAGAGAAGATGAGGTAAGGGAAGGGAAGGGAAGGTAAAGAGAGAGTATAAAGAAAAGCTTGTGAGAAATAGATGGGAAGGGAGATCATTCACCAGGCATCCTGGGTTGACGATCTGATCAACCAGGCTGTTGGACGACACTGAGGTCATCCCGTGTCCCCTTTGAAGGTTCCTAAATTCCTTCATTAATGGCGAAAGACATCAATTAGAGAGAATTTTGTTTTGTGTATTGAGAGAGGAGAGGTGTTTGGTCCCTGGTGTTTATAGAATTGTCTCCTGGAGCGTCTATATTCTTTCCAGTGGAGCTGTTTTACACAGCCAGTGGAGCTGTTTTACACAGCCAGTGGCTGCTTTTCAGTCAGTGGAGCTGTTTTACACAGCCAGTGGCTGTTTTTCAGTCAGTGGAGCTGTTTTACACAGCAAGTGGCTGTTTTACACAGCCAATGGCTGTATTACACAGTCAGTGAAGCTGTTTTACACAGCCAGTGGCTGTTTTACACAGCCAGTGGCTGTTTTACACAGCTAGCAGCTGTTTTACACAGCCAGTGGCTGTTTTACACAGCCAGTGGAGCTGTTTTACACAGCCAGTGGAGCTGTTTTTCACAGCTAGTGGAGCTGTTTTACACAGCCAGTGGAGCTGTTTTACACAGCCAGTGGAGCTGTTTTACACAGCCAGTGGAGCTGTTTTACACAGCCAGTGGAGCTGTTTTACACAGCCAGTGGCTGTTTTTCACAGTCAGTGGCGCTGTTTTTCACAGCCAATGGCTGTTTTTCACAGCCATTGGCTGTTGTACACATCTTGTGGGACTATTTTACACAGCCTGCCATGCCTCCCGAATTTGTGAGTGCATGGTACCACTCCATCTAACATTTCCCAGGTATAAACTACACTTCATGACCCCTGCCTGGAGCCCTGTGGTGTATAGGTTTGTGGAGGCTGGTTAACATTTCCCAGGTATAAACTACACTTCATGACCCCTGCCTGGAGCCCTGTGGTGTATAGGTTTGTGGAGGCTGGTTAACATTTCCCAGGTATAAACTACACTTCATGACCCCTGCCTGGAGCCCTGTGGTGTATAGGTTTGTGGAGGCTGGTTAACATTTCCCAGGTATAAACTACACTTCATGACCCCTGCCTGGAGCCCTGTGGTGTATAGGTTTGTGGAGGCTGGTTAGGGGACCAGAAACTGGGGAGAGGTTCGAGTGAAAAGGACGAGTTAGTGCCTAATCGTTTCAGTAGTTTACATGCCAGCAACTCCGGGGTAGTAGGGGGTTTAAGGTGTTTATAATACGTCTATTTGCCTTGTTGAACATGTTGCTATTCAATTGGGCTGTTTCCACTGTCAAGGTCTTTGTCGACTCTGGCTTTAAAGTTGTGGATGGAGGTGGCTTCTACAACGTCTTCTTTTTAAGAGTTTTTTCGTATTTGTTGACTGTGTTGTACAGGGTGAGGTGGTGGTGGATGAGTCCTGGAGTGTGGTGGTAGTGGTGGTGGTGGTTGATGAATCCTGGAGTGTAGTAGAGATGGTGGTGGATGAGTCCTAGAGTGTGGTGGTGGTGGATGAGCTCTGGATGTAGTGGTGGTGGTAGTGGATGAGTTCTAGAGTGTGGTGGTGGTGGATGAGTCCTATAGTGTGGATGTAGTGATGGTGGATGAACAAACAGGCAATATTTTACCTTCATTACTTTTCATCATAATAACCATAGTTTACTATAACTCTACATTATAACACTCGCCTCTTTTCTCCGAATTAAATATAACAAAAATTACTAAAGTGCATAATTTATAATATTTTTCCTTCCCTCGCGCCTGTTCTCCTTGTTCATTAATGTTCAGATATAACAAAGTGTTCAATAAAGCATGGGGGGGGGGTGATGGGGGGGATGGGGGTTATGGGGGGATGGGGGTTATGGGGGGGCGGTCTCAGGAACAAAGACCTATCGTTCAGGTCAAGATCCTTCCTCCCCAGATATCGAGATATCGAGACGAGAGAACCCAATTCCCCACGAGTGGACCCAATTCCTCGCTTCCCAAAGCCTTAAAACCCCAAATCTTCAACCTATTTACTGACCAAATAAAGTACCTATCTGTTTCCTTAACTAAAACCCTACATCCTTGTATCTACAGCGTAGTCAAGCAGACAGCGACATGTCTGCTTGATTACGCGTCTGCTGATCTGCTTGCTTGTTTAATTCTAATTTGTTTTGTTTTCGTACGTGGGTGTGACTCTTGTTAGCAGGTTGAGTGAGAGCTTTTTCTTCCTCGTAGCTTATGGTAATCCTTACCTTACTAGTTTTCCCAGGAATACGACCCTGTAATGGGACAGGTGCCCAGTCAATCCTCCCTGGCCAGGACTCGAACCGGGACTAAAATCGCTCCCGAGGGTATAGTGTTATTACGCCCACTACCTAGGGACCTGCCTATTTATTTATATATTATATATATATATATATATATATATATATATATATATATATATATATATATATATATATATATATATATATATATATATATATATATACACACACACACACACACACGTACTTACCTAAGATATCTGTCTATTTATCTAATTACCTGCTTGGATAATTTTTTACCTCCTAGCATGTGGATTTCTCTAACTACCCGTTTGTCTGGTATTTCAATTGTTTCTGTTCTCATCTTGTTGGGCTTGCGAGGGGTTGAGCTTTGGCTCTTGGGTCCCACCTCTGAAGGGAGATGTGATGTGAGGTGGCGAGAGTTTAACGAGTATAGGTGACTATTAAAGACAATTAATTACTATGCCACTCTGCACTTATGTGTCAAGTTTTAGCACACACATTCCTCCCTCATTTGGTTGGAGACAGGTTGAAGGATTACTAGATATCATTGATAGATAATGGCCTATGGAGACAAATACATAATATACCTGGTATGTATTATGTATATACGAGAGAAGGGTGGTAAGGTGTGTGTGTGTGAATGAGTAGTGGGAGGTGTAGGCGACGGGGCAGGCTGTTATTGTTGGCATAAATATGGTGTAATGTTAACTCTAGTGAGGAGTTCACTCGCTGCCACTTACGGGCTATTCATGCCCGTGCCACCTTTTAGGTGGCTTAATCTTCATCAATCAATCAATCTTGCCAGGGGCACACATCACCGCTCCTGTGCCAGGTAAGTCCACTACGGGCTCACCATAGCCCGTGCTACTTGCCCCGCTCCTGTGCCAGGTAAGTTATGGGCTCACCATAGCCCGTGCTACTTGCCCCGCTCCTGTGCCAGGTAAGTCCACTACGGGCTCACCATAGCCCGTGCTACTTGCCCCGCTCCTGTGCCAGGTAAGTCCACTACGGGCTCACCATAGCCCGTGCTACTTGGAACTTTATGTTCCCAGTAGCTGAATCTAAAACAACAACCCAGCTCGCCGGGTCGAGGTGGGCTCGTAGCTCGACATGACTTCTGAGTTATATTTTTCAACAGCATAATTGTTAGTTTACAAAAAAACTTATTGTTGTTCGGCTAACTTGTTAAAATTATTGAACACCTCTTTTTTTAACACTTAAAACCTACTTAAGATTTCGTAACACTTAAGGATAGGTCTTTGAGGCGATATCGGCTATAGTTCGACCTATGGAGAGACGATTATCTCTTCTATAGTCTCTTCTTCTCGTCTCTTCTATAGAGGAGACGATTGGGAACAACATATTTACGAATCGAGTACAAGTCTATTCACTAAATAACGATATATGTTGACCAGACCACACACTAGAACTGATGAGTGTGCCCAAGAAAATGGTCTTAAGGACCTAATGACCATCTTGGATTGCCTAAGAGTACACCGAGAGCAGCAATATATGGCCAGAAATGAAGCAAAACAATTAATAGACCAGAAACTATTCAATTTCCAGTAACTATTCTATTTATTACCGTCGTGATAGGTATCGCAAGTCTGTAGGTCAAATTAAGCTACTGAGTTCGACTATCTACAGCGGTACGCATCTTCGTATATGTGTACGCACTTTCGTGTGGTTACTCACCTATTTGTGCTTGCAGGATCGAGCACCGACTCTTGGATCCCGCCTTTTCCAGCCATCGATTGTTTACAGCAATGACTCCTGTCCCATTTCCCTATCATACCTAGTTTTAAAAGTATGAATAGAGTTTGCTTCCATAATCTGTTCCCCAAGCGCATTCCATTTTTCCACTACTCTCACGCTAAAAGAAAACTTCCTAACATCTCTGTGACTCATCTGAGTTTCCAGTTTCCACCCATGTCCTCTCGTTCTGTTATTATTAAGTGTGAACATTTCATCTATTTCCACTTTGTCAATTTCCCTGAGTATTTTACATGTCCCTATCATATCTCCTCTCTCCCTTCTTTTCTCTAGCGTCGTAAGGTTCAGTTCCTTCAGACGCTCTTCATACCCCATCCTTCGTAACTCTGGGACAAGCCTCGTCGCAAATCTCTGAACCTTCTCCAGTTTCTTTATGTGTTTCTTCAGGTGGGGGCTCCATGGGTGTGTGTGTGTGTGTGTGAACTCACCTAATTGTGCTTGCGGGGGTTGAGCTCTGGCTCTTTGGTCCCGCCTCTCAATCGTCAATCAACTGGTGTACAGATTCCTGAGCCTACTGGGCTCAGGATATGATAAAGCTTTATCATATCTACATTTGAAACTGTGTATGGAGTCAGCCTCCACCACATCACTGTGTGTGTGAGTTTGTGTGTGTGTGTGTGTGTGTGTGTGTGTGTGTGTGTGTGTGTGTGTGTGTGTGCATGTGTACCAACAACACAACATTCCCAGAGGTGGTGTCTATGATCCACGTCTATCTTCTCCCTGTTTACACACACACACACACACACGCGCACACACACACACACACACACACACACACACACACACACACACACACACACACACCACAATTCATTTCCATTATGTAATTTCCCCCGTCATAGCCCGTTACAATTAGCGGCAGCAACAATTATAAATGAAACATCGATCCCGCCATGGCGAACGAAGTCTGTTATTTGGTCCATTGCGTGCAAGAGGTTCGTAAAGAATTTCGTAATAAATAGCTCCGGATCTATTGGCGGGCCGAGGCCTCATGAATGGTCCAGCCGTGTGGGTGATGGCCAAATTCCCACATATGGTGAGGAACATGTTGTGCTCATCCGTGTTATTGCTCATTGGGGTTATTGCTGAAGATTAGTGGTGTCTCGAGGCTGGGTGGGGGGGGATTGGCTAATAGGAAAGAGGGTAGGGGGTTCCAATCACTGCTAGATAAACCCACCAAACACACACACACACACACACACACACACACACACACACACACACACACGACTTAACTACAACGTTCGAGCAAGTTGGGATACCACCTAACAAATTATATATATATGTCAATTATCTAACCAGTTGTAATAACTTTGTAACGCTTTATAACAAGTTGTAACAAGATAACAATAGGGGTCGTTAGATTGTGTGTTTTTGCAGGGGAAACCCCTCATTACACACACACACACACACACACACACACACACACACACACACACACACACACACACACACACAGTTGCCCGAACGAAGACAAAATAAACAACTACAAATTTTCTACCTCGGCTTCCAGAAAGCCAAGGCCAATAGCCAGACATTACATTAGATACGAACAATAGCTCCTCTTTCAGCCGTACAATCGACGACAACTAACGCAACAATCGGCCAGACAGGAACAATCAAAGCAGCATTTTTTTTTTTTAGCAATCATGGTTGTTAGCGTGACGCAGTTCGTGGTCTTAATGTCTTAATGAAAGTCTTAATAATATAGTCTTAAAAGCCTTAAAGTCTTAAGTCTTAAAAGTCTTAAAGTCTTAAAAGTCTTAAAGTCTTAATAATAAAGTCTTAAATTAATAAAGTCTGAATAAAAGACTTGAGACAAAGGAAGGCTGACGTTTCGTGATGGTTTGTGACGTCTTTCCTGTAGGACTAACGGAAGTGGACGGTTGTTAGCAGGTAGTTTGGGATCATTGCTGGATTCCTATTAACATGTGCAATTGGTAATTTGTTTTCCTTACGAGGTTTTAATAGGGAGAGAATAGGAGGAAGAGAGGGGGGGGGGGGAGGGGGGGGGAGGAGGGAAGTGGGTGTGTGGAAGGTGGGGGAGAGAATGTACATGGGAGATTGGTCAAAGGAAGAGGAATGTCCTCTTCAATGTCCTCATTCCTCTTCAAAGGAAGAGGAATGTCCAGGTTTAAATGTTAAATTTTGCCCCGAGGGGCGAGTTTATTGGGCAGCGTCACTCATCCTGTGAGTGGACACACCGCCATAGTGACAGTATTGGGCCGCGCCACTCATCCTGTGAGTGGACACACCGCCATAGTGACAGTATTGGGCAGCGCCACTCATCCTGTGAGAGGACACACCGCCATAGTGACAGTATTGGGCAGCGTCACTCATCCTGTGAGTGGACACACCGCCATAGTGACAGTATTGGGCAGCGCCACTCATCCTGTGAGAGGACACACCGCCATAGTGACAGTATTGGGCAGCGTCACTCATCCTGTGAGTAGACACACCGCCATAGTGACAGTATTGGGCAGCGCCACTCATCCTGTGAGTGGACACACCGCCATAGTGACAGTATTGGGCAGCGCCACTCATCCTGTGAGAGGACACACCGCCATAGTGACAGTATTGGGCAGCGTCACTCATCCTGTGAGTGGACACACCGACATAGTGACAGTATTGGGCAGCGTCACTCATCCTGTGAGTGAACACACCGCCATAGTGACAGTATTGGGCAGCGCCACTCATCCTGTGAGTGAACACACCGCCATAGTGACAGTATTGGGCAGCGCCACTCATCCTGTGAGTGGACACACCACCATAGTGACAGTATTGGGCAGCGCCACTCATCCTGTGAGTGGACACACCACCATAGTGACTGTATTGGGCAGCGCCACTCATCTTGTGAGTGGACACACCGCCATAGTGACAGTATTGGGCAGCGCCACTCATCTTGTGAGTGGACACACCGCCATAGTGACAGTATTGGGCAGCGCCACTCATCCTGTGAGTCGACACACCGCCATAGTGACAGTATTGGGCAGCGCCACTCATCCTGTGAGTGAACACACCGCCATAGTGACAGTATTGGGCAGCGCCACTCATCCTGTGAGTGGACACACCGCCATAGTGACAGTATTGGGCAGCGCCACTCATCCTGTGAGTCGACACACCGCCATAGTGACAGTATTGGGCAGCGCCACTCATCCTGTGAGTGGACACACCGCCATAGTGACAGTATTGGGCAGCGCCACTCATCCTGTGAGTCGACACACCGCCATAGTGACAGTATTGGGCAGCGCCACTCATCCTGTGAGTGAACACACCGCCATAGCAGCATGTACAACACTCCCCAATAGGAAGAAACCCGCTGGGTTGTTCATCCTGTCCGTGAATATGAAGATGCTGATTAGGATTTTTCCCAAGAAAACGAAAAACAGGGGAGGGAAAAATTTACCGGTACACGAACAGCCTTGACACATATGTAACACATACAAACTTGGAACTACTTCTGCCCTAAACAGACCATTAACCACCACTCCCCAAACAGAACTTGATAAAGGCCATTCAGTATAAACCACGAAACCACCATTTGCCACACACAAAAGGAATCACTGGTACCCAGACCTGGATAAAAAGGGATTGGGGGAGAGGGGGTTGGGAAGGATGGGGGGTGGACCAGTTTGCATGGGCCTACGAATTTGAAGGAGGCCTATTTAAATATAATTCCTTGCCATTATATATGTATAAATCGTTCTAGTTTTTTTATACAGTCGTGTTACATGTAAGCACTTTACATACACTATATATACATATTAGTGTATGTAAAGCTTCATTTTATATATATATATATAATATATATATATATATATATATATATATATATATATATATATATATATATATATATATATATATGTCGTACCTAGTAGCCAGAACGCACTTCTCAGCCTACTATGCAAGGCCCGTTTTGCCTAATAAGCCAAGTTTTCATGAATTAATATATTTTCCCTAATTTTTTCCTTGTGAAATGATAAAGCTACCCATTTCATTATGTATGAGGTCAGTTTTATTTTATTGGAGTTAAAATTAACGTAGATATATGACCGAACCTAACCAACCCTACCTAACCTAACCTAACCTAACCTATCTTTATAGGTTAGGTTAGGTTAGGTAGCCGAAAAAGTTAGGTTAGGTTAGGTAGTCGAAAAACAATTAATTCACGAAAACTTGGCTTATTAGGCAAAACGGGCCTTGCATAGTAGGCTGAGAAGTGCGTTCTGGCTACTAGGTACGACATATATATATATATATATATATATATATATATATATATATATATATATATATATATATATGTATATATATATATATATATATATGTCGTACCTAGTAGCCAGAACGCACTTCTCAGCCTACTATGCAAGGCCCGTTTTGCCTAATAAGCCAAGTTTTCGTGAATTAATTGTTTTTCGACTACCTAACCTAACCTAACTTTTTCGGCTACCTAACCTAACCTAACCTATAAGATAGGTTAGGTTAGGTTAGGTTAGGTAGGGTTGGTTAGGTTCGGTCATATATCTACGTTAATTTTAACTCCAATAAAATAAAACTGACCTCATACATAATGAAATGGGTAGCTTTATCATTTCACAAGGAAAAAATTAGGGAAATATATTAATTCATGAAAACTTGGCTTATTAGGCAAAACGGGCCTTGCATAGTAGGCTGAGAAGTGCGTTTCTGGCTACTAGGTACGACATATATATATATATATATATATATATATATATATATATATATATATATATATATATATATATATATATATATATATATATATATATATATATATATGTTTCATTGAATATGACCGCATATTCTGTATTTATTATTTTCTGGTTTAGGGCTTCTATCCCTCTAACTATTTTCTTAGCATCAGGGCTTAATTGAAATAGGAGTTCTCCAAAACTCATTTTCGTACTTTTAAGGTGAAGAAAAGAAGTGATTTACTATAGAGTGTATTGCACTTATTTGTATAATTTGCACGACGTTTCGAACCTCCATGGTTCATTCTCAAGTGAACAGATTCTTACAATACTAGTTGATTTTATACCCGCATTAGGTCAGGTGATAATACAATGAAGGTGAAAACATGGGGGGATACATAAGGGATAAACATAGGGCTGCAGAAGGCTTATTGGCCCATACGAGGCATTTCCTATCTAAACACAAGATTAATCCAGTGTAATTGGCCTGTTATGTTGGGACATTGTCTTCTGTGTTGGCATCGATATGTTCTTGTCTTGTCCTTACTCTCATGGTGGGTAGAGTAAATAGTTCCGTGATTTGGGTGTTCATGGTAGGTCGCTCTATTCTTATGTGAATTGCCTCAAGAATTTGTAATCTTCTTGAATCTTGGGTTTTGTCTATTATGCAAGTATTCTTGTTCAACATTTCTCTTGTTAGAGTAATGTCATGGGCTTGTCTCATGTGATTCCTAGGGCACCAGATTGAAGATGGCATGTCAAACGCCTCGTCAGCTTGGTCGACGTCATACCTATGTACTTACATTGAAGGTTACATCCTTCGTGGGGGCAAGTGTACATGTATACAACGCTTGACTGCTGTAGAGGGTTCTCCGTCGGCTTCGGGCTGTTTTTGATAAGGAGTTCGGAAGTCTTCTTGGTTTTGTAGAATATTATCAGGTTTATGTTTTGGTTAGGAGTAGTGCTTTTTACTCCTTTACGGATTATTCTTTCATTATTCTTTCCTCTTTTATATGTTCACTGTGCATGGTTGATTTGTAATATAATTTTATTGGGGTGTTGTGGTTTCTGTTCTAGGTTCTGAATTATACCAACGGTCCAAGTGTCTTCTTATAGCAGCGTTTATTTCCGCGTTGCTATATCCGTTGTTCACCAATACCTGAGTTACTCTTTCAAACTCTCTACTCACGTTGCTCCATTCAGAGCAGTGGGTAAGCGCTCGACGAATATAAGCATTGAGAACACTGGCTTTGTATCTTTGGGGGCACTCACTTCTACCGTTCAGGCATAATCCTATGTTGGTGGGCTTGGTATATACGTTGGTGCTTAAAGAGGTTCCTGTTTTTGTTTTTAGTACATCCAAGAATGGCAGACTGTTATTTTCACTATTTTCATGTGTAAATCGGAGTACTGACTCTCTCTCTAGGTGTCTTTTAGGTCAATTAGTTCATCTGAGTCTTTTACTATTACGAATATGTCATCTACATAACGGCAGTATACAGTTGGTTTTTGTCTGCTACTGAAGACCCTATCTTCGATGGTTCCCATATAAAAATTAGCAAATAAAACTCCTAAGGGGGAGCGCATTGCTACTCCGTCTATTTGTAAATACATGTCTCCTTGTGGACTGATGAAAGGGGCTTCCTTGTACATGCTTCGAGAAGACTTTTCAAGTGTGCTCAGGTATGTCTAATTTGGGGTGCTCTCGTCTCTGTATACTCTGTCCAGTATCATTCCTATGGTTGTGTCGACTGGACGTTGGTAAAAAGGGATTCAACGTCCAGGGAAGCGATGATTCCATCGGGCTGGGTAGATTTGATCAATTCTAGGAAATCTGCTGATGATTGTAGACTAAACTTACTTGGAGTGTATGGAGTTAGGAGTTCATTGAGTTTCTTTGCCAGGTGATAAGTTGGGGTTGGTATTTGGCTGATTATAGGGCGTAGTGGGTTACCTGGTTTATGCGTCTTAACATTGCCGTAGGCATATCCTAAGCCATAGTCGCCTTGAAGTTTATTGAAATGCAAACTACCTTTCTTTGCGTTGATTGCTGTAATTGTTTTGTTTACTTTCCGCTTAAGGTCTTCTACGGGGTTCCTCGTGATTCGTTGAAATTTGGAGTCGTCACTTAGGATGTCGCTAATTTTGTTCATGTATTCATGGGTAGGAATCAATACATATGCAGCTGTCTTGTCGGCTTTTCTTATTGTTACGTCTTCAGATTTTATATATATATATATATATATATATATATATATATATATATATATATATATATATATATATATATATATATATATAGGGGGTACCACACTGGTGCAATTTATAGGGACCCACAGCCTCAGAGAAGGGAACACAGAGCACTCAGGGAAAAACATGACCATTTAACTCTGAATACGAAAGAGTGTTCACTTCTCCTACCACCCCCTTTTTTTTTTATTATGATGTACACTTTATTATGCAAGGTTATACAGTTACATATCTGATTTTATACAAAAATGAACATTAAGAGGACACAAGAAATATATATATATATATATATATATATATTATATATATATATATATAATATATATATATATATATATATATATATACACTCGAGCATAAATCATATGATTTAGCACTGATTACAAAAATACTTAATAAACAGTTTGAAATGACCGTAATTTCCCACTAAAAGATCCTAATACCAGCTTGGTACGACCCAGCTGTTACCACACAATCCTGTAATCATAACCCCTCACTTCGGGCTCACCATAGCCCGTGCTGCTTGGAACTTTTAGTTCCGAGTAGTGAATCTTAAACAACAACAACATAACCCTTCAACAATATCTGGAAAATAAAAAATCTACTTAAATCTAGAACCACCACTCCAAAGCCAGGTTTTATTAAGCAATTTCATTCATAGATTTAAGAGCCAAATGCTTCCAACACAAGGCCTAAACCCCATAGATTCCCCGGTACATAACTGTACCAACCTCTCCAGGGTACATCTCGTACCACGGCGTCTCAAACCCATTAAAAACCTCGAACCACCATCAGCAATTTAAAACACTTGTGTTTAAAAGTCTTTATGAACATCTAAGTGCTAAGAGCCATTGGCCCCGACAACCATTAACTCGCGGGGGCATATATATATATATATATATATATATATAATATATATATATATATATATATATATATATATATATATTTTTTTTTTCATGAATATGACCGCATATTCTGTATTTATTATTTTCTGGTTTAGGGCTTCTATCCCTCTAACTATTTTCTTAGCATCAGGGCTTAATTGAAATAGGAGTTCTCCAAAACTCATTTTCGTACTTTTAAGGTGAAGAAAAGAAGTGATTTACTATAGAGTGTATTACACTTATTTGTATAATTTGCACGACGTTTCGAACCTCCATGGTTCATTCTCAAGTGAACAGATCTTACAATACTAGTTGATTTATACCCGCATTAGGTCAGGTGATAATACAATGAAGGTGAAAACATGGGGGGATACATAAGGGATAAACATAGGGGCTGCAGAAGGCTTATTGGCCCATACGAGGCATCTCCTATCTAAACACAAAGATTAATCCAGTGTAATTGGCCTGTTATGTTGGACATTGTCTTCTGTGTTGGCATCGATATGTTCTTGTCTTGTCCTTACTCTCATGGTGGGTAGAGTAAATAGTTCCGTGATTTGGGTGTTCATGGTAGGTCGCTCTATTCTTATGTGAATTGCCTCAAGAATGTGTAATCTTCTTGAATCTTGGGTTTTGTCTATTATGCAAGTATTCTTGTTCAACATTTCTCTTGTTAGAGTAATGTCATGGGCTTGTCTCATGTGATTCCTAGGGGCACCAGATTGAAGATGGCATGTCAAACGCCTCGTCAGCTTGGTCGACGTCATACCTATGTACTTACATTGAAGGTTACATCCTTCGTGGGGACAAGTGTACATGTATACAACGCTTGACTGCTGTAGAGGGTTCTCCGTCGGCTTCGGGCTGTTTTGATAAGGAGATCGGAAGTCTTCTTGGTTTTGTTCAACAAGGATACTGTTAGGTATGCACTGCTTGGTAAAGAAAGTATGTTGACCAGACCACACACTAGAAGGTGAAGGGACGACGACGTTTCGGTCCGTCCTGGACCATTCTCAAGTCAATTGAGCCACGTTACTTTAGCCACGTTATTGTGACTCATCTCCTGTGTAAGGAAAGTACATTTCCTCCCTGATGCCTAACCACTCCTCTCTCTCTTTTCTCTCTCTCTCTCAAGCCATACACCCCCCTCACAGCCATCCTAGTCACCTCCCTCCCCCTTCATAGCCATCATTTTCCCCCTCCCCCTTCCCCCTATTCATCTTCCACTCCTAAAGCCATCCCCTCAGCCATCACACACACCCACGCAGCCATTGTCCCACTTCCACAGTCATGCCTCGTACAACCATAACCTCCCCCTCCCCCAACACCCCTCCCCCAACACCCCTCCCCCGAACACCCCCCCCCCCAACACCCTCCCCTCAACACTCCTCCCCCCTACTAGGCCGTCCATCACTACAGGTTCGTGACGCTCTTGGATCCAATTCGTCTCACAACACCAATGACCCGCCTCTAACTGGCCCGGATTCTGCTACACGAACGCCCACCCACAACTCTCCTCCCTCCTCTCCGGATTCTGGTACGTGAAAAGCCAGGGCTTATATCCGCCTTAGCCTCCGGATTCTGATGCAATAAAGCCCATACCTCCAGCCCCCCCCACCCCACACATACACCCGGATTACTCTAGCTCGAACGCCCACCCATAGAGTCTACTAATCCCTGATTTAACATCTAAAATCCTCCGGTTTCTCGATTCTCTGCTATACGAACATAAACACACATAATGTCGACTTTAAAAATAAAAATTTACATACCCCGTCTAAATCAATCAACATTTACATCTTATTTTCTAAGATTATAAGGTTGTAGAAATACCTAAAACACACAGGACAGGTCCATAAAAGCTGTTCTGTGTATATATACTGTTGTGGGTCACTTTTGGAACTACTTTTGCGTTATTAAAAAAAAAAATGATTGCTGAAATACTTTTTAAATTGTGTAACTAGCGTCAAAAGATTGTAACTTGCTAAGCTAAATTATTTTTTGGGGAATGGGTATGGGGTCCACTACCACCCACAGGAATGGGTATAGGGTCCACTACCATCTACAGGAATGGGTATGGAGTCCACTACCACCCACAGGAAAGGGTATAGGGTCCACTACCACCCACAGGAATGGGTATGGGGTCCACTACCACCCACAGGAATGGGTATGGGGTCCATTACCACCCACAGGAATGGGTATGGAGTCCACTACCACCCACAGGAAAGGGTATAGGGTCCACTACCACCCACAGGAATGGGTATGGGGTCCACTACCACCCACAGGAATGGGTATGGGGTCCACTACCACCCACAGGAATGGATATGGGGTCCACTACCACCCGCAGGAATGGGTATGGGGTCCACTATCCCACAGGAATGGGTATGGGGTCCATACACCCACAGGAATGGATATGGGGTCCACTACCACCCGCAGGAATGGGTATGGGGTCCACTATCACCCACAGGAATGGATATGGGGTCCACTACCACCCGCAGGAATGGGTATGGGGTCCACTACCACCCACAGGAATGGGTATGGGGTCCATTACCACCCACAGGAATGGGTATGGGGTCCACTACCACCCACAGGAATGGGTATGGGGTCCATTACCACCCACAGGAATGGGTATGGGGTCCATTACCACCCAAGGCAGCACCATTGTTTGGAAAGACAACATCCTGTTGTGAAAAATACAACACCTGTTCTGAAAATACAGCGCCTGTCCTGGAAAATACAACGACCTTAAGAAAGCACAACATTACCATTTAATTCATCTCGAGATTCGCACAAAATTGCTTCCAGAAATTCAACACATGAGAAAAATTAAAACAAAAAAATTGAAAGCGGAAAGTACAATCACTGAAGGATTGAACACTCCAGAAGAGACATGATTCAGACGTACGAGATACCAAGAGGCATAAACAACGGAGTCCAAGAAGAACACACACACACATGTACGTACGTACACCCTACAAACACAAACATATACACACAGACAAATACACCCACGCAAACAACAACAGTAATCGTAGGTTGGATTAGTTCTCCCTTTCCCAGCAATCATTCATAGGTAAGTACACACAGACACACGCACACACCTCCCCCACACACACCTACACACACACACCTACACACACACGCGCACACCGTCAAATGTAGATATGATAGAGCCCAGTAGGCTCAGAAATCTGTAAACCAGTTGACTGACAATTGAGAGGCGGGACCAAAGAGCCAGAGCTCAACCCCCGCAAACACAACTAAGTGAATTCAACTAGGTGAATACCCACACACCACACACACACACACACACACACACACACACACACACACACACACACACACACACACACACACACACACCCACACACACACACACACACACACACACACACACACACACACACACACACACACACACACACACACACACACACACCCACACACACATACACACACACACACACACACACAAAACACACACATACACACACACACACACACACACACACACACACACACACACCCACACACACACACACAACCACATACACACACACCACACACACACACACACACACACAACACACACACACACACACACACACACACACACACACACACAACCACAACACACACACACCACACACACACACACACACAACCACATACACACACACCACACACACACCACACACACACACACACACACCCCACACACACAACCCACACACACACACACCCACACACACACACACAACCACACACACACACACCACACACACACACACACACACACACACACACACACACACACACACACACACACACACACACACCCACACACACACACACACACCCACACACACACACACACACCACACACACACACACAACCACACACACACACACACACACACACACACACACACACACACACACACACACACACACCCCACACACACACACAAAACCCACCCACCGTGGAATGCAACAACAGAATCCACCTATTATTCTTATGCAATTGCAATTATCTTTACATTATTATGATTGCGTCCCGAAATTAGCGAAGGAAATAGTCACGACTGGGGCACCTCCTGCCCTCAGAGCGATAAGACCCTCGATAAATTGCCTCGAGCCTACAAGGGGGGAGTCCAACTCTAATCCTTGTTGCAGAACTGCAAATTAATTTC
The DNA here is from genome assembly GCF_040958095.1 of Procambarus clarkii. Taxonomy (NCBI): domain Eukaryota; kingdom Metazoa; phylum Arthropoda; class Malacostraca; order Decapoda; family Cambaridae; genus Procambarus; species Procambarus clarkii. The sequence goes on from NW_027189135.1 coordinate 2,019,414, forward strand.
ACTAAGATAAGGAATTCCGATACTTTTAGACAGGACGAAGGATCAATTCCCCCTGTCTTATAGACAGGGTGAATTATTTCCCCTCTCCTTCGTTTTATAGACGGAAGAATGATATTTTTAGATAAAATTTAGATAGAAAGAAATTCCCTCCCAGCAGTTAATCGACTGAGAGCTCATGAGAAAATATCTGACACTGACAATTCAACCACTGATAAACTAGTCAAATCCAAAAGGTACCTCCAAACAGCCTAATAAATCTAAAACCGCTACTTCCACTCCAAGATGGAGGAATACTTCAGTAGGTACCTACACTATCAACCCCTCTAAACGGGGCTGATAGTGTAGGTACCTCCACTATCAGTGGGCTGATAGTGGGCTTGAACGGCTTCTTCTGATTTTCTAATTAAGTGGATATTTTGCAAGTTACAGCCTGCATCTCTTATCTCGCTCTTCCTCTCTCTGTAATCAGTAGCAATCGTTGTTAGGATTCCTCTAGTAGTTACAACAAGTAGTTAGAGGTGATCACACACAGAGATCACACTAACGTGATGCATCAAATGAACCAATTCACAAAGTCGTAGCTCAGTCGATTAAGGCAGTGTCTGGGATGCTCCGGACGTAGGTTCGAATCCTCGTCACGGCCCTTGTGGATTTGTTCAGTTAGGGGTGATGATGCCCGAGGCAGGCCATATAGGACTCCCACAGCGCCTTTGATGGGTCACCTCGGAGTTCCTCCCCATTCCCCATTAGACCTGGGATAGTGGGAGTGGGGGGTGGGAGTTTGGGGACAAATCCAACACGCTTTCTACCTAACCCTCTTTCGAACTCCAGCCGTTGTAATCCGCCAGACTGTTATGGTTAATCCACGCGGCATGGGTGATTTTTTTTTTAATCAACGGGCAGCCCCACTCACCCCCCCTCCGCGGGGGGGGGGGGAGAATGGGGGTCCTGGGGGCGGGGGAGAGGGGGTGAGTGCATGTGATCTCAAGCGACGATTCCCGTGGCCTTGTGTGCGATAATGAGGTCTGGAAACTGTGTGTGTGTGTGTGTGTGTGTGTGTGTGTGTGTGTGTGTGTGTGTGTGTGTGTTCACCTAGTTGTGCTTGCGGAGGTTGAGCTCTGCTCTTTCGGCCCGCCTCTCAACCGTCAATCAACCAACTGTTACTAACTACAACTTCCCCCCCCCCCCGACACACACACGCACTCAGGAAGCAGCCCGTGACAGCTGACTAACTCCCAGGTACATATTTACTGCTAGGTAACAGGGGCATCAGGGGTGAAAAAACTCTGCCCATTGTGTTTCTGCATCACCAAGGGATCAAACCCGGACCCAAGGATTACGAGTCCAGAGCGCTGTCCACTCAGCCGCCAGCGCCACATGTGTGTAAGGATGACTGACAGGGTCAATAGAAACTGACCTAATCTATGTTCGATTGGGGCGCGCCAAACCCTTAACCCCATGTAAAGGAACTCCAGGAACATATGGGACTTCCTCCCCCAAAAAAACCATAGAAATGGTCACCAAAACTCCCAAATAATACCCAACTTCTATTACTTTGCGTCGGCCGTATATTCCCTCAAAAAAATCCTACTGGAGGAGTGAGAAACATGAGAGATTTTTCAAAATATTTCTCACCTGCGGTTCCCTTTCACACATTCCACTCCCTCGGGGCCTGCAGGTGGGTCCTAAAATACTCCTGGTGATGAGAGCTTGAGTAATCTCTAGGATTACTCAATAATCCTAAAGATTATTCGGGTCTGGTAATTAGGACACTCAAGGTGGCTTGATTACCCTTAAACCAGGGGGTTTATTGACGCTTTTCTGGGGAGGTTTCTGGGGGGTTTCAGGGGGAAGGAAGGAAGGAATCATCAGGGGGAAATCGCCAAGCCATTACGACTATATAGCAGGGGTTTCAGGGGGTTAGTTTTATATCTTCTATTATAACTAACGAATGCATTAATAATCCCCATTAAAAGCTAATAAAAATTGCCATTAACAGGAGATAGAAACTAATGGCATTCACCATTAGGAAAAAAATAATAAATAAATAGTTGACCAGACTACACACTAGAAGGTCTTGAAAGGACGACGACGTTTCGGTCCGTCCTGGACCATTCTCAAGTCCATTGTCTTGACAATCGACTTGAGAATGGTCCATTCGTCCCTTCAACTTCTAGTATGTGGTCTGGTCAATTTACTTTAGCCACGTTATTGTGACTCATCGCCTGCAATAAAGAAATACAAACAGATGATGATGATAACCAACCCGGAGATAAATCCCAGCATCAGGTATTCATCAAAGATGTGATAGCATTCACACTATTGGCAGAACTTTTATTATTTTATGATTATTATTTTCTACCACAGACGTGGCCACACATTTACAATGCTAACCAGCATATATAGATTTTCTTCTGTCCTCATGGACAGGGTTAGAGATGTGTTAAACATATAGTTCAAGGGTTTATTGAACAATCAACCACAGAAGGTGATTCGGTGCTTTTAAAATGCTAAGCTAACCTACATACGTAAATACATAGATACACAGATTTACGTATGCCCTACATAAAGTGTTCAATGTGTCTTTTACATAGTGGCATTAATGTGCATTTACAAAGGTGAAATGTAATTCTGATCAGCTTCCGTATATACTTTATACACATACACACACACATATATACATACATATATACACACACATGCATTCACATACATTTGTCTCTTTTACTCAGACAGAGTGAGATAGCTGATAAAGAAACTTGTGTGCAATTAAGCACTTAATCACTGAAGGTGATTAAGGTGTTTTTACAAGCTCAGGTTATATAGTTACATCACATACATACATTGTATAATTGATACATTACATGGACAATCTTGGTACAAGTCCAATATATCATCAAGTGTTCCAGTACTCATATAGTAACTACAGAGTTCAGCATACCTTAGCCCAGGAGGGCGAAAGTCAGTCAGTATGGGACATTCTACAATATAATGTTCAAGAGAGTGCATGTTTTCTCTTTCACAAAGTTGACACATTGTGTACTCGACATTTGGATTTTGAGAAAGCTGCCAGATACGTCTATATCCCAGGCGTATTCTGGCCACTATAACATCACATTGCAGAACTCTTGCTTTATTAGTTCAAAATGTGAACATCTCCTCACGATATCTATCATAATATTTAATGCTACAACTTTCAGGTCTTTGTGAATTTGTTTGGTCAGTAAAATTTTCATTAGATATTTTTGTAAGTATTCTCTTTGTCACTGCTAATGAAACACCCATATCAATATCTTCTTCTGGTTTTCTACAGGTTATCTTTGCAAGCATATCAACAGTGTCATGTTTTGAGATACCAACATGCACAAGGAAGTGATGTGGTGGAGGCTGACTCCATACACAGTTTTATATGTAGATATGATAGAGCCCAGTAGGCTCAGGAACCTGTTCACCAGTTGATTGACAGTTGAGAGGCGGGACCAAAGAGCCAAAGCTCAACCCCTCCAAGCACCACTAGGTGAGTACACACACACACACTTTTTGGGCCACGCCCAGCCCCTGAGGTGGGCCACGCCCAGCCCCTGAGGTGGGCCACGCCCAGCCCCTGAGGTGGGCCACGCCCAGCCCCTGAGGTGGGCCACGCCCAGCCCCTGAGGTGGGCCACGCCCAGCCCCTGAGGTGGGCCACGCCCAGCCCCTGAGGTGGGCCACGCCCAGCCCCTGAGGTGGGCCACGCCCAGCCCCTGAGGTGGGCCACGCCCAGCCCCTGAGGTGGGCCACGCCCAGCCCCTGAGGTGGGCCACGCCCAGCCCCTGAGGTGGGCCACGCCCAGCCCCTGAGGTGGGCCACGCCCAGCCCCTGAGGTGGGCCACGCCCAGCCCCTGAGGTGGGCCACGCCCAGCCCCTGAGGTGGGCCACGCCCACCCCTGAGGTGGGCCACGCCCACCCCTGAGGTGGGCCACGCCCAGCCCCTGAGGTGGGCCACGCCCAGCCCCTGAGGTGGGCCACGCCCAGCCCCTGAGGTGGGCCACGCCCAGCCCCTGAGGTGGGCCACGCCCACCCCTGAGGTGGGCCACGCCCCCCTGAGGTGGGCCACGCCCAGCCCCTGAGGTGGGCCACGCCCAGCCCCTGAGGTGGGCCACGCCCAGCCCCTGAGGTGGGCCACGCCCAGCCCCTGAGGTGGGCCACGCCCAGCCCCTGAGGTGGGCCACGCCCAGCCCCTGAGGTGGGCCACGCCCAGCCCCTGAGGTGGGCCACGCCCAGCCCCTGAGGTGGGCCACGCCCAGCCCCTGAGGTGGGCCACGCCCAGCCCCTGAGGTGGGCCACGCCCAGCCCCTGAGGTGGGTCACGCCCATCCCCTGAGGTGGGCCACGCCCATCCCCTGAGGTGGGCCACGCCCATCCCCTGAGGTGGGTCACGCCCATCCCCTGAGGTGGGTCACGCCCATCCCCTGAGGTGGGTCACGCCCATCCCCTGAGGTGGGTCACGCCCATCCCCTGAGGTGGGCCACACCCAGCCCCTGAGGTGGGCCACACCCAGCCCCTGAGGTGGGCCACACCCAGCCCCTGAAGTGGGTCACACTCAACCCCTTCACGTCGTCTCCGACTCCTCCTGCTGGGCTTCGCAAAGTTAACTTTCCCATCGTCCAAATATCTTCCTTACACATGGTGGAATCTGAGGAGTTTGGGAGCCTGTCAACCATCCCAATGTCCTCACGAAGTAAGAATTTTGCACATTATTTACCTCCTAGAGGGTCAGTTCCCTGTCCCTACAATCATATTAGCATATCTTATCTTGCCACAACTCCCGCTTTTCATGACACACGTATAGTATGCCACATACAATGCTGAGGACAATCAGGCACTTCAGTAGTTGAAGCAGCACTCTAAATGTCGTCATTACCATTGTTTTCAGCCTCGAGCGGTGGTTATTCCCCTCCGTATTCTCCACATATTCTACATCAAAGCACCTCTCTGCCCTTCCAGGTGTAGTGTCTTCCAACAGCTCCCCATAGACGGTCCCGTTGCGGAGACGCATTTTACTTCTTATAGAAAAGAAATCTATACAAGCTATAGATATATCTTATCTCTACAAGAAAAGAATTAATTAATAATCTTCCGTGGTGACCCTGCCTCTACAGTGTTATATCAGGGATCATGGTAACTTAGTTAGGTTGGATATATATGGAGAGACGAAGGACAACACCCCAGGAAGCGTGTGAGTGTTAACATCTGGTACAAGTATGGTGAAGATAAGTGTTGATAGTGACATGATAGTATTATAGTGTGATAGTGACATAGTACACGGCCCTTGTGGATGTTCATTTAGTGACAGTATTATAATGGGATTGTGACATATCAGGTATTATTACATACGCTTTCTGGCCGTCGGACGCAATAGGTTAGGTTAGGTACGGTTGGGTTAGGTTAGGCGGGTTGCTTGGGTTGGTACCTTTCCGGTCAGGTTAAAAGGTTGATTTTTTTACGGAGTGACATAACCAAGAGAGAGACTCAACAACTGGTAAATATTGACACGAAACCCATACATCTTAAGAAGAAAGGAAGGGAGGGAAATATCAGGGGGAAAGCGTCAAGCCATTACGACTATATAGCACTGGGAAGGGGGTCAGGATAAGGATTTGGGATGGGACGGGGAAAGGAATGGTGCCCAACCCTTGTGGACAGCCAGGGGGATTGAACGCCGACCTGCATGAAGCCAGACCGTCGCTCTACCCCTTGTTTGATCATAGCAAATCATTACGGGTCGTAATATATTCTTGATATCTCATGTTTTCATGTCTGTCATTTACATCAGTTTTATGTTCAAGAATTCGCGTTAAAATATGTTTGAATTGACTCCATAATGTTTGCATGTTGTGTTGTTAAATGTTAGTAAGGGGTGGTAGTGGGGATGGGGTATGGTGGAGATGGTGGTACTAGAGATATGGTGGTACTAGTAGAGATGGTGGTACTGGTAGAAATGGTGGTACTGGTAGAGATGGTGGTACTGGTAGAGATGGTGGTACTGGTAGAGATGGTGGTACTAGTAGAGATGGTGGTACTGGTAGCGATGGTGGTACTAGTAGATATGGTGGTACTAGTAGAGATGGTGGTACTGGTAGATGGTGGTACTGGTAGAGATGGTGGTACTAGTAGAGATGGTGGTACTAGTAGAGATGGTGGTACTGGTAAGATGGTGGTACTGGTGGTGGCGATGGTGGTACTAGTAGAGATGGTGGTACTAGTAGAGATGGTGGTACTGGTGGCGATGGTGGTACTAGTAGAGATGGTGGTACTAGTAGAGATGGTGGTACTGGTAGAGATGGTGGTACTGGTAGAGATGGTGGTACTGGTGGCGATGGTGGTACTAGTAGAGATGGTGGTACTGGTGGCGATGGTGGTACTAGTAGAGATGGTGGTACTGGTGGCGATGGTGGTACTAGTAGCGATGGTGGTACTAGTAGAGATGGTGGTACTGGTAGAGATGGTGGTACTGGTGGCGATGGTGGTACTGGTGGCGATGGTGGTACTAGTAGAGATGGTGGTACTGGTAGAGATGGTGGTACTGGTGGCGATGGTGGTACTGGTAGAGATGGTGGTACTAGTAGAGATGGTGGTACTAGTAGAATGGTGTACTGGTAGAGATGGTGGTACTAGTAGAGATGGTGGTACTGGTGGCGATGGTGGTACTGGTAGAGATGGTGGTACTGGTGGCGATGGTGGTACTGGTAGAGATGGTGGTACTGGTAGAGATGGTGGTACTAGTAGAGATGGTGGTACTAGTAGAGATGGTGGTACTGGTGGCGATGGTGGTACTAGTAGAGATGGTGGTACTAGTAGAGATGGTGGTACTGGTGGCGATGGTGGTACTAGTAGAGATGGTGGTACTGTGATGGTGGTACTAGGAGATGGTGGTACTGGTAGAGATGGTGGTACTAGTAGAGATGGTGGTACTGGTGGCGATGGTGGTACTAGTAGAGATGGTGGTACTAGTAGAGATGGTGGTACTGGTGGCGATGGTGGTACTAGTAGAGATGGTGGTACTGGTAGAGATGGTGGTACTGGTGAATGGTAGTGATGGTAACGAATATGGTAAGTGCAGGTAATCCAGCCGAGAGGTATAGTATAGTATCCAAACATCTTCCCACCCCTTTTATTTCCTTCCTCTCACCCCTTTATTCCCCCCTTCCCCCCTTCTTCTCAAGACCCCTCCACATACGCCACCGCCTTTGAGGAGCAAGGAAGCGTAAAGCTCGTCTTGTCATCCTCGATAATAATGCCAAAATTATTGTACCTCCTCCTCCCCCCCCTGTCAACCACGAAAAGGTAAACACGCGAGTCTCACAAACCATCACTCAGGGAAGGGGAGAGGAAAGGGGGTGGAAAGGGGAAACATTATCCCGTCCCAAGGTTTATGATCAGGAAGCGATAGACAGTGAAAAAAGATCGATGGCTTGTGTGGGAATGATGCTGCTTGCTGCTCCGTAAGGAGGAGATGAAAGAGAGGGAAGGAAGGAGGCTGCGAAGGTATGGGAGAGAAGATGAGGTAAGGAAGGGAAGGGAAGGTAAAGAGAGAATATAAAGAAAAAGTGTGTGAGCAATAGAGGGGAAGGGAGATCATTCACCAGGCATCCTGGGTTGACGATCTGATCAACCAGGCTGTTGGATGACACTCAGGTCATCCCGCGTCCCTTTGAAGGTTCCTAAATTCCTTCATTAATGGCGAAAGACATCAAACTAGAGAGAATTTTGTTTTGGTATTGAGAGAGGAGAGGTGTTTGGTCCCTGGTGTTTATAGAATTGTCTCCTGGAGCGTCTATATTCTTTCCAGTGGAGCTTTTTCACAGCCAGTGGAGCTGTTTTTCACAGCTAGTGGAGCGTTTACACAGCCAGTGGAGCTGATTTACACAGCCAGTGGAGCTGTTTTCACAGCCAGTGGCTGTTTTTCACAGTCAGTGGCGCTGTTTTTCACAGCCAATGGCTGTTTTTCACACCCAGTGGCTGTTGTACACATCTTGTGGGACTATTTTACACAGCCTGCCATGCCTCCCGAATTTGTGAGTGCATGGTACCACTCCATCTAACATTTCCCAGGTATAAACTACACTTCATGACCCCTGCCTGGAGCCCTGTGGTGTATAGGTTTGTGGAGGCTGGTTAACATTTCCCAGGTATAAACTACACTTCATGACCCTGCCTGGAGCCCTGTGGGTATAGGTTTGTGGAGGCTGGTTAACATTTCCCAGGTATAAACTACACTTCATGACCCCTGCCTGGAGCCCTGTGGTGTATAGGTTTGTGGAGGCTGGTTAACATTTCCCAGGTATAAACTACTCTTCATGACCCCTGCCTGGAGCCCTGTGGTGTATAGGTTTGTGGAGGCTGGTTAACATTTCCCAGGTATAAACTACACTTCATGACCCCTGCCTGGAGCCCTGTGGTGTATAGGTTTGTGGAGGCTGGTTAACATTTCCCAGGTATAAACTACACTTCATGACCCCTGCCTGGAGTCCTGTGGTGTATAGGTTTGTGGAGGCTGGTTAACATTTCCCAGGTATAAACTACACTTCATGACCCTGCCTGGAGCCCTGTGGTGTATAGGTTTGTGGAGGCTGGTTAACATTTCCCAGGTATAAACTACACTTCATGACCCCTGCCTGGAGCCCTGTGGTGTATAGGTTTGTGGAGGCTGGTTAACATTTCCCAGGTATAAACTACACTTCATGACCCCTGCCTGGAGCCCTGTGGTGTATAGGTTTGTGGAGGCTGGTTAACATTTCCCAGGTAAAACTACACTTCATGACCCTGCCTGGAGCCCTGTGGTGTATAGGTTGTGGAGGCTGGTTAGGGGACCAGAAACTGGGAGAGGTTCGAGTGAAAAGGACGAGTTAGTGCCTAATCGTTTCAGTAGTTTACATGCCAGCAACTCCGGGGTAATAGGGGGTTTAAGGTGTTTATAATACGTCTATTTGCCTTGTTGAACATGTTGCTATTCAATTGGGCTGTTTCCACTGTCAAGGTCTTTGTCGACTCTGGCTTTAAAGTTGTGGATGGAGGTGGCTTCTACAACGTCTTCTTTTTAAGAGTTTTTTCGTATTTGTTGACTGTGTTGTACAGGGTGAGGTGGTGGGATGAGTCCTGGAGTGTGGTGGTAGTGGTGGTGGTGGTTGATGAATCCTGGAGTGTAGTGGAGATGGTGGTGGATGAGTCCTAGAGTGTGGTGGTGGTGGATGAGCTCTGGATGTAGTGGTGGTGGTAGTGGATGAGTTCTAGAGTGTGGTGGTGGGATGAGTCCTATAGTGTGGATGTAGTGATGGTGGATGAACAAACAGGCAATATTTTACCTTCATTACTTTTCATCATAATAACCATAGTTTACTATAACTCTACATTATAACACTCGCCTCTTTCTCCGAATTAAATATAACAAAAATTACTAAAGTGCATAATTTATAATATTTTTCCTTCCCTCGCGCCTGTTCTCCTTGTTCATTAATGTTCAGATATAACAAAGTGTTCAATAAAGCATGGGGGGGGGTGATGGGGGGATGGGGGTTATGGGGGTTATGGGGGGGGCGGTCTCAGGAACAAAGACCTATCGTTCAGGTCAAGATCCTTCCTCCCCAGATATCGAGATATCGAGACGAGAGAACCCAATTCCCCACGAGTGGACCCAATTCCTCGCTTCCCAAAGCCTTAAAAACCCAAATCTTCAACCTATTTACTGACCAAATAAAGTACCTATCTGTTTCCTTAACTAAAACCCTACAGCCTTGTATCTACAGCGTAATCAAGCAGACAGCTTCATGTCTGCTTGATTACGCGTCTGCTGATCTGCTTGCTTGTTTAATTCTAATTTGTTTTGTTTTCGTACGTGGGTGTGACTCTTGTTAGCAGGTTGAGTGAGAGCTTTTTCTTCCTCGTAGCTTATGGTAATCCTTACCTTACTAGTTTTCCCAGGAATACTACTCTGTAATGGGACAGGTGCCCAGTCAATCCTCCCTGGCCAGGACTCGAACCGGGACTAAAATCGCTCCCGAGGGTATAGTGTTATTACGCCCACTACCTAGGGACCTGCCTATTTATAATATATATATATATATATATATATTATAATATATATATATATATAATATATATATATATATATATATATATATATATATTGGTGTATACTGGCAGCAGGTTTTCTTTCAAACATGTTTCATTGAATATGACCGCATATTCTGTATTTATTATTTTTGGGTGTTCTCAATGCTTATATTCGTCGAGCGCTTACCCACTGCTCTGAATGGAGCAACGTGAGTAGAGAGTTTGAAAGAGTAACTCAGGTATTGGTGAACAACGGATATAGCAACGCGGAAATAAACGCTGCTATAAGAAGACACTTGGACCGTTGGTATAATTCAGAACCTAGAACAGAAACCACAACACCCCCATAAAATTATATTACAAATCAACCATGCACAGTGAACATATAAAAGAGGAAAGAATAATGAAAGAAATAATCCGTAAAGGAGTAAAAAGCACTACTCCTAACCAAACATAAACCTGATAATATTCTACAAAACCAAGAAGACTTCCGAACTCCTTATCAAAAACAGCCCGAAGCCGACGGAGAACCCTCTACAGCAGTCAAGCGTTGTATACATGTACACTTGCCCCCACGAAGGATGTAACCTTCAATGTAAGTACATAGGTATGACGTCGACCAAGCTGACGAGGCGTTTGACATGCCATCTTCAATCTGGTGCCCCTAGGAATCACATGAGACAAGCCCATGACATTACTCTAACAAGAGAAATGTTGAACAAGAATACTTGCATAATAGACAAAACCCAAGATTCAAGAAGATTACAAATTCTTGAGGCAATTCACATAAGAATAGAGCGACCTACCATGAACACCCAAATCACGGAACTATTTACTCTACCCACCATGAGAGTAAGGACAAGAAAGAACATATCGATGCCAACACAGAAGACAATGTCCAACATAACAGGCCAATTACACTGGATTAATCTTTGTGTTTGGATAGGAGATGCCTCGTATGGGCCAATAAGCCTTCTGCAGCCCCTATGTTTTATCCCTTATGTATCCCCCCATGTTTTTTACCTTCATTGTATTATCACCTGACCTAATGCGGGTATAAAATCAACTAGTATTGTAAGATCTGTTCACTTGAGAATGAACCATGGAGGTTCGAAACGTCGTGCAAATTATACAAATAAGTGTAATACACTCTATAGTAAATCACTTCTTTTCTTCACCTTAAAAGTACGAAAATGAGTTTTGGAGAACTCCTATTCCAATTAAGCCCTGATGCTAAGAAAATAGTTAGAGGGATAGAAGCCCTAAACCAAAAAATAATAAATACAGAATATGCGGTCATATTCAATGAAAAATATATATATATATATATATTAACTGAAAACTCACACCCAGAAGTGACTCGAACCCATACTCCCACAACTGGTATGTACAGGGACGCCTTAATCCGCTTGACCATCACGACCGGACAAAAGGAAGTGATAGCCGAGGCTATATGAACCACTTCCCCGCCGGCACTCGGATGGTAATCTTGGGCATAGCATTTTATCAAATCACCTCATTCTTTGGGGCACACGTGAGGAACACAAATGCAAACAAGCCTGAATGGTCCCCAGGACTAATTACAACTGAAAACTCACACCCCAGAAGTGACTCGAACCCATACTCCCACAACTGGTATGTACAGGGACGCCTTAATCCGCTTGACCATCACGACCGGACAAAAGGAAGTGATAGCCGAGGCTATATGAACCACTTCCCCGCCGGCACTCGGATGGTAATCTTGGGCATAGCATTTTATCAAATCACCTCATTCTTTGGGGCACACGTGAGGAACACAAATGCAAACAAGCCTGAATGGTCCCCAGGACTAATTACAACTGAAAACTCACACCCCAGAAGTGACTCGAACCCATACTCCCACAACTGGTATGTACAGGGACGCCTTAATCCTCTTGACCATCACGACCGGACAAAAGGAAGTGATAGCCGAGGCTATATGAACCACTTCACCGCCGGCACTCGGATGGTAATCTTGGGCATAGCATTTTATCAAATCACCTCAAGTGGTTCATATAGCCTCGGCTATCACTTCCTTTTGTCCGGTCGTGATGGTCAAGCGGATTAAGGCGTCCCTGTACATACCAGTTGTGGGAGTATGGGTTCGAGTCACTTCTGGGGTGTGAGTTTTCAGTTGTAATTAGTCCTGGGGACCATTCAGGCTTGTTTGCATTTGTGTTCCTCACGTGTGCCCCAAAGAATGAGGTGATTTGATAAAATGCTATGCCCAAGATTACCATCCGAGTGCCGGCGGGAAGTGGTTCATATAGCCTCGGCTATCACTTCCTATTGTCCGGTCGTGATGGTCAAGCGGATTAAGGCGTCCCTGTACATACCAGTTGGGGAGTATGGGTTCGAGTCACTTCTGGGGTGTGAGTTTTCAGTTGTATATAGTCCTGGGGACCATTCAGGCTTGTTTGCATTTGTGTTCCTCACGTGTGCCCCAAAGAATGAGGTGATTTGATAAAATGCTATGCCCAAGATTACCATCCGAGTGCCGGCGGGGAAGTGGTTCATATAGCCTCGGCTATCACTTCCTTTTGTCCGGTCGTGATGGTCAAGCGGATTAAGGCGTCCCTGTACATACCAGTTGTGGGAGTATGGGTTCGAGTCACTTCTGGGGTGTGAGTTTTCAGTTGTAATTAGTCCTGGGGACCATTCAGGCTTGTTTGCATATATATATATTATATATATATACACACACACACACACACGTACTTACCTAAGATATCTGTCTATTTATCTAATTACCTGCTTGGATAATTTTTTACCTCCTAGCATGTGGATTTCTCTAACTACCCGTTTGTCTGGTATTTCAATTGTTTCTGTTCTCATCTTGTTGGGCTTGCGAGGGTTGAGCTTTGGCTCTTGGGTCCCACCTCTGAAGGGAGATGTGATGTGAGGTGGCGAGAGAGTTTAACGAGTATAGGTGACTATTAAAGACAATTAATTACTATGCCACTCTGCACTTATGTGTCAAGTTTTAGCACACACATTCCTCCCTCATTTGGTTGGAGACAGGTTGAAGGATTACTAGATATCATTGATAGATAATGGCCTATGGAGACAAATACATAATATACCTGGTATGTATTATGTATATACGAGAGAAGGGTGGTAAGGGGGTGTGTGTGTGTGAATGAGTAGTGGGAGGTGTAGGCGACGGGGCAGGCTGTTATTGTTGGCATAAATATGGTGTAATGTTAACTCTAGTGAGGAGTTCACTCGCTGCCACTTACGGGCTATTCATGCCCGTGCCACCTTTTAGGTGGCTTAATCTTCATCAATCAATCAATCTTGCCAGGGGCACACATCACCGCTCCTGTGCCAGGTAAGTCCACTACGGGCTCACCATAGCCCGTGCTACTTGGAACTTTATGTTCCCAGTAGCTGAATCTAAAACAACAACCCAGCTCGCCGGGTCGAGGTGGGCTCGTAGCTCGACATGACTTCTGAGTTATATTTTTCAACAGCATAATTGTTAGTTTACAAAAAAACTTATTGTTGTTCGGCTAACTTGTTAAAATTATTGAACACCTCTTTTTTTAACACTTAAAACCTACTTAAGATTTCGTAACACTTAAGGATAGGTCTTTGAGGCGATATCGGCTATAGTTCGACCTATGGAGAGACGATTATCTCTTCTATAGTCTCTTCTTCTCGTCTCTTCTATAGAGGAGACGATTGGAACAACATATTTACGAATCGAGTACAGTCTATTCACTAAATAACGATATATGTTGACCAGACCACACACTAGAACTGATGAGTGTGCCCAAGAAAATGGTCTTAAGGACCTAATGACCATCTTGGATTGCCTAAGAGTACACCGAGAGCAGCAATATATGGCCAGAAATGAAGCAAAACAATTAATAGACCAGAAACTATTCAATTTCCAGTAACTATTCTATTTATTACCGTCGTGATAGGTATCGCAAGTCTGTAGGTCAAATTAAGCTACTGAGTTCGACTATCTACAGCGGTACGCATCTTCGTATATGTGTACGCACTTTCGTGTGGTTACTCACCTATTTGTGCTTGCAGGATCGAGCACTGACTCTTGGATCCCGCCTTTCCAGCCATCGATTGTTTACAGCAATGACTCCTGTCCCATTTCCCTATCATACCTAGTTTTAAAAGTATGAATAGAGTTTGCTTCCATAATCTGTTCCCCAAGTGCATTCCATTTTTCCACTACTCTCACGCTAAAAGAAAACTTCCTAACATCTCTGTGACTCATCTGAGTTTCCAGTTTCCACCCATGTCCTCTCGTTCTGTTATTATTACGTGTGAACATTTCATCTATTTCCACTTTGTCAATTTCCCTGAGTATTTTACATGTCCCTATCATATCTCCTCTCTCCCTTCTTTTCTCTAGCGTCGTAAGGTTCAGTTCCTTCAGACGCTCTTCATACCCCATCCTTCGTAACTCTGGGACAAGCCTCGTCGCAAATCTCTGAACCTTCTCCAGTTTCCTTATGTGTTTCTTCAGGTGGGGGCTCCATGTGTGCATGTGTGTGTGTGTGTGTGTGTGTGTGTGTGTGTGTGTGCATGTGTACCAACAACACAACATCCCCAGAGGTGGTGTCTATGATCCACGTCTATCTTCTCCCTGTTTACACACACACACACACACACACACACACACACACACACACACACACACACACACACACACACACACACACACACACACACACACACGCGCGCACACACACACACACACACACACACACACACACACACACACACACACACACACCACAATTCATTTCCATTATGTAATTTCCCCCGTCATAGCCCGTTACAATTAGCGGCAGCAACAATTATAAATGAAACATCGATCCCGCCATGGCGAACGAAGTCTGTTATTTGGTCCATTGCGTGCAAGAGGTTCGTAAAGAATTTCGTAATAAATAGCTCCGGATCTATTGGCGGGCCGAGGCCTCATGAATGGTCCAGCCGTGTGGGTGATGGCCAAATTCCCACATATGGTGAGGAACATGTTGTGCTCATCCGTGTTATTGCTCATTGGGGTTATTGCTGAAGATTAGTGGTGTCTCGAGGCTGGGTGGGGGGATTGGCTAATAGGAAAGAGGGTAGGGGGTGAGGGGGTTCCAATCACTGCTAGATAAACCCACCAAACACACACACACACACACACACACACACACGACTTAACTACAACGTTCGAGCAAGTTGGGATACCACCTAACAAATTATATATATGTCAATTATCTAACCAGTTGTAATAACTTTGTAACGCTTTATAACAAGTTGTAACAAGATAACAATAGGGGTCGTTAGATTGTGTGTTTTTGCAGGGGAAACCCCTCATTACACACACACACACACACACACACACACACACACACACACACACACACACACACACACACACACACACACAGTTGCCCGAACGAAGACAAAATAAACAACTACAAATTTTCTACCTCGGCTTCCAGAAAGCCAAGGCCATAGCCAGACATTACATTAGATACGAACAATAGCTCCTCTTTCAGCCGTACAATCGACGACAACTAACGCAACAATCGGCCAGACAGGAACAATCAAAGCAGCATTTTTTTTTTAGCAATCATGGTTGTTAGCGTGACGCAGTTCGTGGTCTTAATGTCTTAATGAAAGTCTTAATAATATAGTCTTAAAAGCCTTAAAGTCTGAAAAGCCTTAAAGTCTTAAGTCTTGTCTTAAAAGTCTTAAAAGTCTTAAAAGTCTTAAAGTCTTAAAGTCTTAATAATAAAGTCTTAAATTAATAAAGTCTGAATAAAAGACTTGAGACAAAGGAAGTCTGACGTTTCGTGATGGTTTGTGACGTCTTTCCTGTAGGACTAACGGAAGTGGACGGTTGTTAGCAGGTAGTTTGGGATCATTGCTGGATTCCTATTAACATGTGCAATTGGTAATTTGTTTTCCTTACGAGGTTTTAATAGGGAGAGAATAGGAGGAAGAGAGGGGGGGGGGGGGAGGAGGGATGTGGGTGTGTGGAAGGTGGGGGAGAGAATGTACATGGGAGATTGGTCAAAGGAAGAGGAATGTCCTCTTCAATGTCCTCATTCCTCTTCAAAGGAAGAGGAATGTCCAGGTTTAAATGTTAAATTTTGCCCCGAGGGGCGAGTTTATTGGGCAGCGTCACTCATCCTGTGAGTGGACACACCGCCATAGTGACAGTATTGGGCAGCGTCACTCATCCTGTGAGTGGACACACCGCCATAGTGACAGTATTGGGCAGCGCCACTCATCCTGTGAGTGGACACACCACCATAGTGACAGTATTGGGCAGCGCCACTCATCCTGTGAGTGGACACACCACCATAGTGACAGTAATGGGCAGCGCCACTCATCTTGTGAGTGGACACACCACCATAGTGACAGTATTGGGCAGCGCCACTCATTTTGTGAGTGGACACACCGCCATAGTGACAGTATTGGGCAGCGTCACTCATCCTGTGAGTGGACACACCGCCATAGTGACAGTATTGAGCACCGCCACTCATCCTGTGAGTGGACACACCGCCATAGTGACAGTATTGGGCAGCGCCACTCTTCTTGTGAGTGGACACACCGCCACAGTGACAGTATTGGGCAGCGCCACTCATCCTGTGAGTGGACACACCGCCATAGTGACAGTATTGGGCAGCGTCACTCATCCTGTGAGTGGACACACCGCCATAGTGACAGTATTGGGCAGCGTCACTCATCCTGTGAGTGCACACACCGCCATAGTGACAGTATTGGGCAGCGCCACTCATCCTGTGAGTGGACACACCGCCATAGTGACAGTATTGGGCAGCGCCACTCATCCTGTGAGTGGACACACCGCCATAGTGACAGTATTGGGCAGCGTCACTCATCCTGTGAGTGGACACACCGCCATAGTGACAGTATTGGGCAGCGCCACTCATCCTGTGAGTGGACACACCGCCATAGTGACAGTATTGGGCAGCGTCACTCATCCTGTGAGTGCACACACCGCCATAGTGGCAGTATTGGGCAGCGCCACTCATCCTGTGAGTGGACACACCGCCATAGTGACAGTATTGGGCAGCGTCACTCATCTTGTGAGTGGACACACCGCCATAGTGGCAGTATTGGGCAGCGCCACTCATCCTGTGAGTGGACACACCGCCATAGTGACAGTATTGGGCAGCGTCACTCATCCTGTGAGTGGACACACCGCCATAGTGACAGTATTGGGCAGCGTCACTCATCCTGTGAGTGGACACACCGCCATAGTGACAGTATTGGGCAGCGCCACTCATCCTGTGAGTGGACACACCGCCATAGTGACAGTATTGGGCAGCGTCACTCATCCTGTGAGTGCACACACCGCCATAGTGGCAGTATTGGGCAGCGCCACTCATCCTGTGAGTGGACACACCGCCATAGTGACAGTATTGGGCAGCGTCACTCATCTTGTGAGTGGACACACCGCCATAGTGGCAGTATTGGGCAGCGCCACTCATCCTGTGAGTGGACACACCGCCATAGTGACAGTATTGGGCAGCGTCACTCATCCTGTGAGTGGACACACCGCCATAGTGGCAGTATTGGGCAGCGTCACTCATCCTGTGAGTGGACACACCGCCATAGTGACAGTATTGGGCAGCGTCACTCATCCTGTGAGTGGACACACCGCCATAGTGACAGTATTGGGCAGCGTCACTATCCTGTGAGTGGACACACCGCCATAGTGACAGTATTGGGCAGCGCCACTCATCCTGTGAGTGGACACACCGCCATAGTGACAGTATTGGGCAGCGTCACTCATCCTGTGAGTGGAACACCACCATAGTGACAGTATTGGGCAGCGTCACTCATCCTGTGAGTGGACACACCGCCATAGTGACAGTATTGGGCAGCGTCACTCATCCTGTGAGTGGACACACCGCCATAGTGACAGTATTGGGCAGCGCCACTCATCCTGTGAGTGGACACACCGCCATAGTGACAGTATTGGGCAGCGTCACTCATCCTGTGAGTGGACACACCACCATAGTGACAGTATTGGGCAGCGCCACTCATCCTGTGAGTGGACACACCATAGTGACAGTATTGGGCAGCGCCACTCATCCTGTGAGTGGACACACCGCCATAGTGACAGTATTGGGCAGCGCCACTCATCCTGTGAGTGGACACACCACCATAGTGACAGTATTGGGCAGCGCCACTCATCTTGTGAGTGGACACACCGCCATAGTGACAGTATTGGGCAGCGCCACTCATCCTGTGAGTGGACACACCGCCATAGTGACAGTATTGGGCAGCGCCACCCATCCTGTGAGTGGACACACCGCCATAGTGACAGTATTGGGCAGCGCACTCATCCTGTGAGTGGACACACCGCCATAGTGACAGTATTGGGCAGCGCCACCCATCCTGTGAGTGGACACACCGCCATAGTGACAGTATTGGGCAGCGCCACTCATCCTGTGAGTGGACACACCGCCATAGTGACAGTATTGGGCAGCGCCACCCATCCTGTGAGTGGACACACCGCCATAGTGACAGTATTGGGCAGCGCCACTCATCCTGTGAGTGGACACACCACCATAGTGACAGTATTGGGCAGCGCCACTCATCTTGTGAGTGGACACACCGCCATAGTGACAGTATTGGGCAGCGCCACTCATCCTGTGAGTGGACACACCGCCATAGTGACAGTATTGGGCAGCGCCACCATCCTGTGAGTGGACACACCGCCATAGTGACAGTATTGGGCAGCGTCACTCATCCTGTGAGTGGACACACCGCCATAGTGACAGTATTGGGCAGCGTCACTCATCCTGTGAGTGGACACACCACCATAGTGACAGTATTGGGCAGCGTCACTCATCCTGTGAGTGGACACACCGCCATAGTGACAGTATTGGGCAGCGTCACTCATCCTGTGAGTGGACACACCGCCATAGTGACAGTATTGGGCAGCGCCACCCATCCTGTGAGTGGACACACCGCCATAGTGACAGTATTGGGCAGCGTCACCCATCCTGTGAGTGGACACACCGCCATAGTGACAGTATTGGGCAGCGCACTCATCCTGTGAGTGGACACACCGCCATAGTGACAGTATTGGGCAGCGTCACTCATCCTGTGAGTGGACACACCGCCATAGTGACAGTATTGGGCAGCGCCACTCATCCTGTGAGTGGACACACCGCCATAGTGACAGTATTGGGCAGCGCCACTCATTGTGAGTGGACACACCGCCATAGTGACAGTATTGGGCAGCGCCACTCATCTTGTGAGTGGACACACCGCCATAGTGACAGTATTGGGCAGCGCCACTCATCTTGTGAGTGGACACACCGCCATAGTGACAGTATTGGGCAGCGTCACTCATCCTGTGAGTGGACACACCGCCATAGTGACAGTATTGGGCAGCGTCACTCATCCTGTGAGTGGACACACCACCATAGTGACAGTATTGGGCAGCGCCACTCATCTTGTGAGTGGACACACCGCCATAGTGACAGTATTGGGCAGCGCCACTCATCCTGTGAGTGGACACACCGCCATAGTGACAGTATTGGGCAGCGCCACCCATCCTGTGAGTGGACACACCGCCATAGTGACAGTATTGGGCAGCGTCACTCATCCTGTGAGTGGACACACCGCCATAGTGACAGTATTGGGCAGCGCCACTCATCCTGTGAGTGGACACACGCCATAGTGACAGTATTGGGCAGCGCCACTCATCCTGTGAGTGGACACACCACCATAGTGACAGTATTGGGCAGCGTCACTCATCCTGTAAGTGGACACACCGCCATAGTGACAGTATTGGGCAGCGCCACTCATCCTGTGAGTGGACACACCACCATAGTGACAGTATTGGGCA
>NW_027189135.1:2039880-2074880 GCF_040958095.1 Procambarus clarkii
CATGCCAGGCTGTACCAGGCCGTGCCAGGCCGTACCAAACCGTACCAGGCCGTGCCAGGCTGTACCAGGTCGTGCAAAGCTGTACCAGGCCGTGCCAGGCTGTACCAGGCCGTGCCAGGCCGTACCAAACCTTACCAGGCCGTGCCAGACTGTACCAGGCCGTGCCAGGCTGTACCAAACAGTACCAGGCCGTACCGGGCCGTGCCAGGCTGTACCAGGCCGTGCCAGGTTGTACCAGGCCGTGCCAGGCCGTACCAAACCGTACCAGGCCGTGCCAGGCTGTACCAGGCCGTGCCAGGCTGTACCAGGCCGTGCCAGGCTGTACCAGGCCGTGCCAGGCCGTACCAAACCGTACCAGGCCTTGCCAGACTGTACCAGGCCGTGCCAGGCTGTACCAAACCGTACCAGGCCGTGCCAGGCTGTACCAGGCCGTGCCAGGCTGTACCAGGCCGTGCCAGGCTGTACCAGGCCGTGCCAGGCTGTATCAGGCCGTGCCAGGCCGTACCAAACCGTGCCAGGCCGTGCCAGGCTGTACCAGGCCGTGCCAGGCCGTACCAAACCGTACCAGGCCGTGCCAGACTGTACCAGGCCGTGCCAGGCCGTACTAAACCGTGCCAGGCCGTGCCAGGCTGTACCAGGCCGTGCCAGGCTGTACCAGGCCGTGCCAGGCTGTTCCAGGCCGTACCAGGCAGTACCAAACCGTACCAGGCCGTGCCAGACCGTACCAGGCCGTGCCAGGCCGTACCAAACCGTACCAGGCTGTACCAGGCCGTGCCAGGCTGTACCAGGCCGTGCCAGGCTGTACCAGGCCGTGCCAGGCTGTACCAGGCCGTGCCAGGCTGTACCAGGCCGTGCCAGGCCGTGCCAGGCCGTGCCAGGCTGTACCAGGCCGTGCCAGGCCGTGCCAGGCTGTACCAGGCCGTGCCAGGCTGTACCAGGCCGTGCCAGGCTGTGCCAGGCTGTACCAGGCCGTGCCAGGCCGTGCCAGGCTGTACCAGGCCGTGCCAGGCTGTACCAGGCCGTGCCAGGCTGTACCAGGCCGTGCCAGGCTGTACCAGGCCGTGCCAGGCCGTGCCAGGCTGTACCAGGCCGTGCCAGGCCGTGCCAGGCTGTACCAGGCCGTGCCAGGCTGTACCAGGCCGTGCCAGGCTGTACCAGGCCGTGCCAGGCTGTACCAGGCCGTGCCAAGCCGTACCAGGCCGTGCCAGGCTGTACCAGGCCGTGCCAAGCCGTACCAAACCGTACCAGGCCGTGCCAGGCTGTACCAGGCCGTGCCAGGCTGTACCAGGCCGTGCCAGGCTGTACCAAACCGTACCAGGCCGTGCCAGGCTGTACCAGGCCGTGCCAGGCTGTACCAGGCCGTGCCAAGCCGTACCAGGCCGTGCCAGGCTGTACCAGGCCGTGCCAGGCTGTACCAGGCCGTGCCAAGCCGTACCAGGCCGTGCCAGGCTGTACCAGGCCGTGCCAAGCCGTACCAAACCGTACCAGGCCGTGCCAGGCTGTACCAGGCCGTGCCAGGCTGTACCAGGCCGTGCCAGGCTGTACCAGGCCGTGCCAAGCCGTACCAGGCCGTGCCAGGCTGTACCAGGCCGTGCCAGGCTGTACCAGGCCGTACCAGGCCGTGCCAGGCCGTGCCAGGCTGTACCAGGCCGTGCCAGGCCGTACCAAACCGTACCAGGCCGTGCCAGGCCGTACCAAACCGTACCAGGCCGTGCCAGGCCGTACCAAACCGTACCAGGCCGTGCCAGACTGTACCAGGCCGTGCCAGGCTGTACCATACCGTACCAGGCCGTGCCAGGCTGTACCAGGCCGTGCCAGGCTGTACCAGGCCGTGCCAGGCTGTACCAGGCCATGCCAGGCTGTACCAGGCCGTGCCAGGCCGTACCAAACCGTACCAGGCCGTGCCAGGCTGTACCAGGCCGTGCCAGGCTGTACCAGGCCGTGCCAGGCTGTACCAGGCCATGCCAGGCTGTACCAGGCCGTGCCAGGCCGTACCAAACCGTACCAGGCCGTGCCAGGCTGTACCAGGCCGTGCCAGGCTGTACCAGGCCGTGCCAGGCTGTACCAGGCCCTGCCCGGCTGTACCAGGCCGTGCCAGGCTGTACCAGGCTGTACCAGGCCGTGCCAGGCTGTACCAGGCCGTGCCAGGCTGTACCAGGCCGTGCCAGGCTGTACCAGGCCGTGCCAGGCTGTACCAGGCCGTGCCTGGCCGTGCCAGGCCGTGCCAGGCTGTACCAGGCCGTGCCAGGCCGTACCAAACAGTACCAGGCCGTGCCAGGCTGTACCAGGCCGTGCCAGGCTGTACCAGGCCGTGCCAGGCTGTACCAGGCCGTTCCAGACTGTACCAGGCCGTGCCAGGCCGTACCAAACCGTACCAGGCCGTGTCAGGCTGTACCAGGCCGTGCCAGGCCGTGCCAGGCCGTGCCAGGCTGTACCAGGCCGTGCCAGGCCGTACCAAACCGTACCAGGCCGTGCCAGGCTGTACCAGGCCGTGCGAGGCTGTACCAGGCCGTGCGAGGCTGTACCAGGCCGTGCCAGGCTGTACCAGGCCGTGCCTGGCTGTACCAAACCGTACCAGGCCGTGCCAGGCTGTACCAGGCCGTGCCAGGCTGTACCAAACCGTACCAGGCCGTGCCAGGCTGTACCAGGCCGTGCCAGGCTGTACCAGGCCGTGCCAGGCTGTACCAGGCCGTGCCAGGCTGTACCAGGCCGTGCCAGGCCGTACCAAACCGTACCAGGCCGTGCCAGGACGTACCAGGCCGTGCCAGGCTGTACCAGGCCGTGCCAGGCCGTACCAAACCGTACCAGGCCGTGCCAGGCTGTACCAGGCCGTGCCAAGCTGTACCAGGCCGTGCCAGGCTGTACCAGGCCGTGCCAGGCTGTACCAAACCGTACCAGGCCGTGCCAGGCTGTACCAGGCCGTGCCAGGCTGTACCAAACCGTACCAGGCCGTGCCAGGCTGTACCAGGCCGTGCCAGGCTGTACCAGGCCGTGCCAGGCCGTGCCAGGCTGTACCAGGCCGTGCCAGGCCGTACCAAACCGAACCAGGCCGTGCCAGGCTGTACCAGGCCGTGCCAGGCTGTACCAGGCCGTGCCAGGCTGTACCAGGCCGTGCCAGGCCGTACCAAACCGTACCAGGCCGTGCCAGACTGTACCAGGCCGTGCCAGGCTGTACCAAACCGTACCAGGCCGTGCCAGGCTGTACCAGGCCGTGCCAGGCTGTACCAGGCCGTGCCAGGCTATACCAGGCCGTGCCAGGCCGTACCAAACCGTACCAGGCCGTGCCAGGCTGTACCAGGCCGTGCCAGGCTGTACCAGGCCGTGCCAGGCTGTACCAGGCCGTGCCAGGCTGTACCAGGCCGTGCCAGGCCGTACCAAACCGTACCAGGCCGTGCCAGACTGTACCAGGCCGTGCCAGGCTGTACCAAACAGTACCAGGCCGTACCAGGCCGTGCCAGGCTGTACCAGGCCGTGCCAGGCTGTACCAGGCCGTGCCAGGCTGTACCAGGCCGTGCCAGGCTGTACCAGGCCGTGCCAGGCCGTACCAAACCGTACCAGGCCGTGCCAGGCTGTACCAGGCCGTGTGTGGTAGTGGAGGCCTGTATGTGTGGTAGTGGTGGGTCTGTATGTGTGGTGGTGGAGGTCTGTATGTGTGGTAGTGGAGGTCTGTATGTGTGGTAGTTGAGGGCTGTATGTGTGGTGATGGTGGGTCTGTATGTGTGGTGGTGGAGGCCTGTATGTGTGGTAGTGGGGGTCTGTATGTGTGGTAGTGGAGGTCTGTGTGTGTGGTAGTGGAGGTCTGTGTGTGTGGTAGTGGAGGTCTGTATGTGTGGTGGTGGGTCTGTATGTGTGGTGTTGGAGGCCTGTATGTGTGGTGGTGGAGGCCTGTATGTGTGGTAGTGGAGGCCTGTATGTGTGGAGGTGGTGGGTCTGTATGTGTGGTAGTGGAGGTCTGTATGTGTGGTGGTGGTGGGTCTGTATGTGTGGTAGTGGAGGTCTGTATGTGCAGTGGTGGGTCTGTATGTGTGGTGGTGGAGGCCTGTATGTGTGGTAGTGGAGGCCTGTATGTGTGGTGGTGGTGGGTCTGTATGTGTGGTAGTGGAGGTCTGTATGTGTAGTGGTGGGTCTGTATGTGTGGTAGTGGAGGTCTGTATGTTTGGTAGTGGAGGCCTGTATGTGTGGTAGTGGTGAGTCTGTATGTGTGGTGGTGGAGGTCTGTATGTGTGGTAGTGGAGGTCTGTATGTGTGGTAGTGGAGGTCTGTATGTGTGGTGGTGGAGCGCTGTATGTGTGGTGGTGGAGGTCTGT
The DNA here is from genome assembly GCF_040958095.1 of Procambarus clarkii. Taxonomy (NCBI): domain Eukaryota; kingdom Metazoa; phylum Arthropoda; class Malacostraca; order Decapoda; family Cambaridae; genus Procambarus; species Procambarus clarkii. The sequence goes on from NW_027189135.1 coordinate 2,044,188, forward strand.
ATGTGTGGTAGTGGAGGGCTGTATGTGTGGTGGTGGAGGTCTGTATGTGTGGTGGTGGAGGGCTGTATGTGTGGTGGTGGAGGTTTGTATGTGTGGTAGTGGTGGTCTGTATGTGTGGTAGTGGTGGTCTATATGTGTGGTGGTGGAGGTCTGTATGTGTGGTAGTGGAGGTCTGTATGTGTGGTAGTAGAGGTCTGTATGTGTGGTAGTTGAGGGCTGTATGTGTGGTGGTGGTCTGTATGTGTGGTAGTGGAGGTCTGTATGTGTGGTGGTGGTGGTCTGTATGTGTGGTAGTGGAGGCCTGTATGTGTGGTAGAGGAGGTCTGTATGTGTGGTAGTGGAGGGCTGTATGTGTTATGGTGGGTCTGTATGTGTGATAGTGGAGGTCTGTATGTGTAGTAGTGGAGATCTGTATGTGTGGTAGTGGAGGTTTGTATGTGTGGTAGTGGTGGTCTGTATGTGTGGTAGTGGAGGGCTGTATGTGTGGTAGTGGAGGGCTGTATGTGTGGTAGTGGTGGGTCTGTATGTGTGGTAGTGGAGGGTTGTATGTGTGGTGGTGGAGGTCTGTATGTGTGTTAGTGGTGGTCTGTATGTGTGGTAGTGGAGGCCTGTATGTGTGGTAGTGGTGGGTCTGTATGTGTGGTAGTGAAGGGCTGTATGTGTGGTGGTGGAGGTCTGTATGTGTGGTGGTGGAGGTCTGTATGTGTGTTAGTGGTGGTCTGTATGTGTGGTAGTGGAGGCCTGTATATGTGGTAGTGGAGGCCTGTATGTGTGGTAGTGGTGGGTCTGTATGTGTGGTGGTGGAGGGCTGTATGTGTGGTAGTGGAGGGCTGTATGTGTGGTGGTGGTGGGTCTGTATGTGTGGTGGTGGTGGGTCTGTATGTGTGGTGGTGGAGGACTGTAAGTGTGGTAGTGGAGGCCTGTATGTGTGGTGGTGGAGGTCTGTATGTGTGGTAGTGGAAGCCTTTATGTGTGGTAGTGGAGGGCTGTATGTATGGTGGTGGTGTGTCTGTTTGTGTGGTAGTGAAGGTCTGTATGTGTGGTAGTGGATGCCTGTATGTGTGGTGGTGGAGGTCTGTATGTGTGGTAGTGGAGGCCTGTATGTGTGGTGGTGGAGGCCTGTATGTGTGGTGGTGGTGGGTATCTGTGTGTGGTAGTGGAGGCCTGTATGTGTGGTGGTGGTCTGTATGTGTGGTAGTGGAGGTCTGTATGTGTGGTGGTGGAGGCCTGTATGTGTGGTGGTGGAGGTCTGTATGTGTGGCGGTGGTGGTCTGTATGTGTGGTAGTGGAGGCCTGTATGTGTGGTGGTGGTCTGTATGTGTGGTAGTGAAGGTCTGTATGTGTGGTGGTGGAGGCCTGTATGTGTGGTAGTGGAGGTCTGTATGTGTGGTAGTGGTGGTCTGTATGTGTGGTAATGGTGGTCTGTATGTGTGGTAGTGGAGGTCTGTATGTGTGGTGGTGGAGGACTGTATGTGTGGTAGTGGAGGTCTGTGTGTGGTAGTGGTGGTCTGTTTGTGTGGTAGTGGTGGTCTGTATGTGTGGTAGTGGTGGTCTGTGTTACGAATCTCACTAGGATTCTGCATTACTCTTGATTCTCATATTACTTATTGTCTTGTTCTTTAATATGTTCTTTAATATAGCATCTAGTTGTATGATATAAGATTTTGTATGTTATATATATATATATTATAGCATGCAGTAGTGTGCATGAGTTACATTATATTGTGTGAGGCTTTTGGTGTTAATTTCTCATGTAGTTTCTCCGTGTGGGCGGTTGACCATATTTGGATATGGCCAGTGTGGGAACCTTGTTGTCAATTGAGTGTTTATAGTTTCACCTTAAATTATTCCCATATTTTGGTTTCTGTATTATTGTATGGAATGTTGTACCAGTGTTTACTACTCTTTAGTTTAACAATGTTTTGAATATTAGTGCTGCGTTTTATTATTAGATTTTCCACAATGTTTTGTGTGGACGGTTAGTTGATTTTTTGGTAGACGCTTGGCCTGCGGTCCAAGGCGTGGGCAGAAGCGTGGCGGCTGCTGTCGGGAGGAGGCATGTTTAAGTTAAGTCATTGGTCACTGTTATTTTAGCCCATATAAATGTTAATTATCTGGTTAGATCATATTGTATATATCTCTCTAATTAATCCATGTCTTAGTGATAGTGCTCATGTCTCAATAAGGAGGTTATTCTATGATTTGCATGCTGAAGAATATTTCTGGTTATTATTTATACATTTAAGTGTTATGATTGTCCCCCTTAGCATAAAAATATTTTTCTCCATTTTATGCAGTGATGTATATTTACCCCTAGACAGTTGTTGGCAAGGCCGATTTATTAACTTTTTATTGCACTGCGGGGAGAAGAACCTTATTTAGTCTCAAGGGTGGTAACAAATGAGGGCCTGTGTCCGGGAGAATAAGCCTTAATTCCCTGTAATGTTGTACAATTAACAGTTCTAATTATTAATAGCAATTGCCTTCCTAGGTACTCTGTGATTATCTAGTGACACCTAATCAAGCCTGTGAAATTATCTGTTCAATCTGAGCTGCTGTGAAAACTCAACGCTTCACGATTTGAGGTAAGTGTTTAGCTTGTGCCAGGGGCCAAGCATAATTTTCAGTGTTGTTTCAAGTGTAAGTTGTGATTATTGAGCCAACCATGGAGGATCAGGTTGCTGCGCTGGTAGATCTGCCAAATTTTGGTAAAATTAAAGACTTAAAGAAGTCTGGTTTGTTATTGCTGGTTGATAAATTGAACCTAGCAGTTTCCAGTAAAATGTTGAAAGCTCAAGTGTTAAGAGTGATTGTCACACACTTGGTGGAGGAGGAGAGACTTGAAGAGGAGTGTTTGGGAGAGTTAGAAGAAGAGTCAAGTGACAAGGTGGCAATCTTAAAGTTGGAGTTGGAGACTAAATTAGAAATGGCTAGGCTGGCAGCAGACAAGCAGAGGTTGGAGTTGCAGAACCAGACCAAACACCTTGAGTTGGAGGCTCAGTTAAGACTAGCAGAGCAACAAACTAAGCAAACCGAGCAGCAGACTAGACAATTAGAAATTCAGCAGAGTATTGCTGAAAATAATAACTGGTTAGAACAGCAGAGAATTGCAGCAGGGCAAGGTAACACTAGTAATAATCCAGAGAGTACAAATAGTTTTTCCAAGTACAGTAAACATGTAGAATTACCTAAGTTTAATGAAGAAGATCCAGAAATATTTTTCTTGCATTTTAAGAAACTAGCAGTCAGCATGAACTGGCCTGTCGATCAATGGGTTAGCATATTACAAGGACAATTTAAGGGTAAAGCTCAAGAGGTATTTGCATCTTTGCCGGCTGAGAATTCTTTCGATTTTAAATTTGTTCAGCAGAGTATTTTGAATGCTTACCAGCAGATCCCAGAGGCACATAGAATAAAATTTAGAAGTTTAAAAAGAGAACATGACCAGACTATTTCTGACTTTGTAAGAGTAAAATTAAATCACTTTGACAGATGGATTAAAGCACTTAATATTACAGAGTTTGAGACTTTAAGAGACCTCATAGTAACTGAGGAAGTAGTGGGATGTCTACCAGAGAAATTAGCTTTATTTATGGCTGAAAATAAACAAACCACTGATCTTATCAAATTAGCCAAGCTAGCTGATGAACATGAACTACTTACTAAAGTACCTTTCAGAGCACCAATTAACCATTTTAATGCTAAAACTAATCATTATGCTCATAAAAATCATGTTTTCCAGACTCGACCAGCTACTTCACCTTCTCCCCTTAACCCTTCTCCTGTAAAGCCTAAATCTGAGGAACAGACAGGGTTGTCAACCTCAAGTAATGTAGTGATTAAGCCTGCAGTGGGTTCGGCTGTTCCGACCACTAGCAGGTATTGCACGCATTGCAGGAGAAGAGGTCATGTGGTAAATTCATGTTTATGAAATTCAATAAAATAAAACTGACCTCATACATAATGAAATGGGTAGCTTTATCATTTCATAAGGAAAAGATTAGGGAAAATATATTAATTCATGAAAACTTGGCTTATTAGGCAAAACGGGCCTTGCATAGTAGGCTGAGAAGTGCGTTCTGGCTACTAGGTACGACATATATATTATATATATATATATATATATATATATATATATATATATATATATATATATATATATATATATATATATATATATATATATATATATATACACACTCGAGCATAAATCATATGATTTAGCACTGATTACAAAAATACTTAATAAACAGTTTGAAATAGACCGTAATTTCCCACTAAAAGATCCTAATACCAGCTTGGTACGACCCAGCTGTTACCACACAATCCTGTAATCATAACCCCTCACTTCGGGCTCACCATAGCCCGTGCTGCTTGGAACTTTTAGTTCCGAGTAGTGAATCTTAAACAACAACAACATAACCCTTCAACAATATCTGGAAAATAAAAAATCTACTTAAATCTAGAACCACCACTCCAAAGCCAGGTTTTATTAAGCAATTTCATTCATTGATTTAAGAGCCAAAATGCTTTCAACACAAGGCCTAAACCCCATAGATTCCCCGGTACATAACTGTACCCACCTCTCCAGGGTACATCTCGTACAACGGCGTCTCAAACCCATTAAAAACCTCGAACCACCATCAGCAATTTAAAACACTTGTGTTTAAAAGTCTTTATGAACATCTAAGTGCTAAGAGCCATTGGCCCCGACAATCATTAACTCGCGGGGGCATATATATATATATATATATATATATATATATATATATATATATATATATATATATATATATATATATATATATATATATATATATGAAGAAAACAATTATGGTGGCTAAGTCGTCCATTGTGAGAGCAAGAGTATGTAAAAGATCAGTCGACTGGTATTTGAGGCACTTGTAAATGTTGATTATGGCGTAACGGGAGGGAGGGATAGGGATAGAGAGGAAGAGAGGTAGGGTAGGGAGGGGTGACGGGAGGAAGAGAGGTAGGGAAGGGTGAGGGAGGAAGCCAGGAAGGAGGACCAGATGAACAAAGGTGAAAGATTGGAGTAGATATGTATAGGGATGGAGTAGATATGTATAAAGATCGAGTAGATATGTATAAAGATCGAGTAGATATGTATAAAGATCAAGTAGATATGTATAATGATCAAGTAGATATGTATAAGAATGGAGGAGCCAAGGCAGTGAACGAGGAGAGTAAGGAAAGATAAAGGGAAGAAAAAGACGATGCAGATATAGAGCCAGGTAGTAATAGCAGGCTCTATCCACCCTCTAAGGCTAGGCTCTATCCTCCATCCTCCCCCCCCCCCACCTCCTCTTAAAGACTTCAGGGCGCGTCTCAAGAAATTCCACTTGATTACCTGGACTCAATAAGATTACATTTTTATCTCCCTAAGGATGCTTAAGCTGTCCAGCCTCCGACCCAACTGCTTAACGTTCTAGTCTCTATGCAAGATGTGTTTGTTGGCCATGAAACGAGTCATAATAATAAACCTACGAACGCTCCAACAAGCACGCACACACGCACGCAAAAGAGTTTACATAAGAACGCAATTGCACTCACACACGTACGTATTCAATCACGCAATCACGAATGCATTTGCGTAAGCACTCATTAACCCGTACTGTACAGTTGCGACACACTTAGGAAATACAGTTTAATAATTTTTTTTATTAATGGGGGATAAAAAAATGGGGCTTCAGAACATTATACCCAACCTACGTAAGACCATAACTGGAATACGCAGCCTCCCAAATTGCAGTTTCCATCTAAATAAAAAAAACTAGGAAAAGGCCCAAAATTAAGTGCATTCCAACACACGTCTCAGAACTACTGAAACTCTATTACACACACACTGGCTAAGTGAACTCAAGCTCATAAACGCTTAGAAGAAGAACAAAATGTGGTAACATGTTATCGCCCTTTTTTTAAAGCACCCTAAAAGATATCTTATACGTTGCTAACTGATAACGACGTTCAAGATACCTTAAGAGCATATGCAGAGTAGATAAGGCGGTTTAAAACATGTTTAAAACATGAAATTACAGGACCAAGGCACAAAGAGAAAGAAAGTGAAGCAATAGACGAGTTTCAGAAATGATCTTCTTGAGGTTATCTTGAGATGATTTCGGGGCTTTTAGTGTCCCCGCGGCCCGGTCCTCGACCAGGCCTCCACCCCTAGGAAGCAGCCCGTGACAGCTGACTAACTCCCAGGTACCTATTTACTGCTAGGTAACAGGGGCATTCAGGGTGAAAGAAACTTTGCCCATTTGTTTCTGCCTCGTGCGGGAATTGAACCCGCGCCACAGAATTACGAGTCCTGCGCGCTATCCACCAGGCTACGAGGCCCCTCCGATGATTGCTTGCAAAAAACAACAATTAAAAAAAAAGTACTGCAAATTGAATTACCTATAAGAAAAAATGGCCAATTGAGCTCAATAACTCGATTCAGCTGAAAATAATTCGAGAAATGTGTGGAATGAAAATCAATGCATTTAATCGTCTAAGGGTGAAGAGGCGGGGCTAGGGAGATTGAGCTCGACCCTGACGCCACATCGAAGTGTGTTCACATAGATAGAAATTGTCAAGATTTAATAGTGAGGACCAAAGAGCTATGCTTCATTACAGAATGCAATTCTCAAAATACTTGAAAAATCCTAGGGAGAAAAAATGCAAAATGAGGAATACAGGAGAGAGAGAGAGAGAGAGAGAGATAGAGAGATATAACATATCAATAAAGCCCTTTGAAGCCATATAGAAACACTACCAACAAAGAAAGTCATCTCCTAACAGCATCCCTTTTACATGATTAATTAACTGAAGGAAAAGATGCTGCGTCCCACCTCGACTCCTAAACTAATTATGGATATTTTTTCCCCCAGCGACCTGGGGGGGGGGGGGGCGGGTGATGATCAACTCATCACCAAACATCAACAAACCTGCCAACACAACTAACATGTGACGGATGCGACAGACAGATGCGATTTCTCACGAATTTCTCTCCCAGCTGAAGTTTGGAAGATGTGTACGAGTGTGTGTTAATTAAGTCAACTTTTAAAATAATGTTGATTCTTCGGATGTTGCAATTGCTGTGGCTAAGGGGAGATTTTTGTTGGTTTGTCATTCCTGTTGCTGCTTCTGCTGTTGGTGCTGCTGCTACTGCTGCTGCTGCTACTGCTGCTGCTGCTGCTGCTTCTGCTGCTTCTGCTGCTGCTGCTGCTACTGCTGCTGTTGCTGCCTCTTCTCTTATTGCTGCTGCTTCTACTAGTCCTGATGCTGCTACAGCTACAACGGAAAAAGTTGCAACGAAAATAGGCTAGCGGAATTGAACCTTACAACCCTGCATGACAAAAGCAACATAGGGGAAATGATCACAACATACAAAATACTGAGGGGGAGACTCGGAAACGCAAACGAGCCTTAGGAACACAAAGAAATACTCATGCCCTGAATGGATAATCAACAAGTGGAATGCATTAAAGGATGCTGTGGAAGCCACCTTCATCTACAACTTTGAAGTTTACATTCGACCAAACAAAAACAATTGAGAGTGAAAAATTTATAAATGCTAAAGGTACAACGAAGCTGGTAGACAGAGAGCTTGATCTACCTCCCTCTACCGTAGATACTGTTAGGTATGCACTGCTAGGTAAAGAAAGTATGTTGACCAGACCACACACTAGAAGGTGAAGGGACGACGACGTTTCGGTCCGTCCTGGACCATTCTCAAGTCAATTGAGCCACGTTACTTTAGCCACGTTATTGTGACTCATCTCCTGTGTAAGGAAAGTACATTTCCTCCCTGATGCCTAACCACTCCTCTCTTTCTCTCTCTCTCTCAAGCCATACACCCCCCTCACAGCCATCCTAGACACCTCCCTCCCCCTTCATAGCCATCATTTTCTCCCCTCCCCCTTCCCCCTATTCATCTTCCACTCCTAAAGCCATCCCCTCAGCCATCACACACACCCACGCAGCCATTGTCCACTTCCACAGTCATGCCTCGTACAACCATAACCTCCCCCTCCCCCCAACACCCCTCCCCCGAACACCCCCCCCCAACACCCCTCCCCTCAACACTCCTCCCCCCTACTAGGCCGTCCATCACTACAGGTTCGTGACGCTCTTGGATCCAATTCGTCTCACAACACCAATGACCCGCCTCTAACTGGCCCCGGATTCTGCTACACGAACGCCCACCCACAATCCTCTCCTCCCTCCTCTCCGGATTCTGGTACGTGAAAAGCCAGGGCTTATATCCGCCTTAGCCTCCGGATTCTGATGTAATAAAGCCCCTACCTCCAGCCCCCCCCCCCCCACCCCACACTACACCCGGATTACTCTAGCTCGAACGCCCACCCATAGAGTCTACTAATCCCGGATTTAACATCTAAAATCCTCCGGTTTCTGGATTCTCTGCTATACGAACATAAACACACATAACGTCGACTTTAAAATAAAAATTCACATACCCCGTCTAAATCAATCAACATTTACACTTTTTTCTAAGATTATAAGGTTGTAGAAATACCTAAAACACACAGGACAGGTCCGTAAAAGCTGTTCTGTGTATATATAGAGACTGTTGTGGGTCACTTTTGGAGCTACTTTTGCATTATATAAAAAAGATGATTGCTGAAATACTTTTCAAATTGTGTAACTAGAGTCACAAGATTGTAACTTGCTAAGCTAAATGATTTTTGGAGGGGAATGGGTATGGGGTCCACTATCACCCACAGGAATGGGTATGGGGTCCACTATCACCCACAGGAATGGGTATGGGGTCCACTATCGCCCACAGGAATGGGTATGGGGTCCACTATCACCCACAGGAATGGGTATAGGGTCCAATAACACCCACAGGAAAGGGTATGGGGTCCACTATCACCCACAGGAATGGGTATGGGGTCCACTATCACCCATAGGAATGGGTATGGGGTCCACTACCACCCACAGGAATGGGTATGGGGTCCACTACCACCCACAGGAATGGGTATGGGGTCCACTACCACCCACATGAATGGATATGGGGTCCACTACCACCCACAGGAATGGGTATGGGGTACATTACCACCCACAGGAATGGGTATGGGGTCCATTACCACCCAAGGCAGCACCATTGTTTGGAAATGACAATATCCTGTTGTGAAAAATATAACACCTGTTCTGAAAATACAGCGCCTGTCCTGGAAAATACAACGCCCTTAAGAAAGCACAACATTACCGTTTAATTCATCTCCAGATTCGCACAAAATTGCTTCCAAAAATTCAACACATGAGAAAAATTAAAACAAAAAATTTGAAAGCGGAAAGTACAATCACTGAAGGATTGAACACTCCAGAAGAGACATGATTCAGACGTACGAGATACCAAGAGGCATAAACAACGGAGTCCAAGAAGAACACACACACACATGTACGTACGTACACCCTACAAACACAAACATATACACACAGACAAATACACCCACGCAAACAACAACAGTAATCGTAGGTTGGATTAGTTCTCCCTTTCCCAGCCATCATTCATAGGTAAGTACACACAGACACACGCACACACCTCCCCCACACACACCTACACACACACACCTACACACACACACCTACACACACACGCGCACACCGTCAAATGTAGATATGATAGAGCCCAGTAGGCTCAGAAATCTGTAAACCAGTTGACTGACAATTGAAAGGCGGGACCAAAGAGCCAGAGCTCAACCCCCGCAAACACAACTAAGTGAATTCAACTAGGTGAATACCCACACACCCACACACACACACACACACACACAACGAGGTACTCAGAGGAATTGACAGAGTGGACATAGACGAAATGTTCACACGGAATAGTAACAGAACGAGAGGACATGGATGGAAGCTTGAAACTCAGATGAGTCACAGAGATGTAAGGAAGTTTTCTTTTAGCGTGAGAGTAGTGGGGAAATGGAATGCACTTCAGGAACAGGTTGTGGAAGCAAATACTATTCATAATTTTAAAACCAGGTATGATAGGGAAATGGGACAGGAGTCATTGCTGTAAACAACCGATGCTCGAAAGGCGGGATCCAAGAGTCAATGCTCGATCCTGCAAGCACATATAGGTGAGTACATATAGGTGAGTACACACACACACACACACACACCCACCCACCCACACACACATACACACACACACACACACACACACACACACACACACACACACACACACACACACACACCCCCCACACACACATACACACACACACACACACACAAAACACACACATACACACACACACACACACACACACACACACACACTTGTCTTGTGACCATCGTGTTGGGTGGACGTGGGTTGGGAGCTCCTGGATCACTAGTGGAGTGGGAGGGGTAATCAGGCAACTTCGAAGTGAAAAAGACTATAAGTGAATGTACAAGTGAATGAAAAAACCTTGGGTTTTGACCAGAGCCATAAGGTAGTGAAGAAAAACAGTTTAATTAGCGTAATTCAAAATAGTTGAGGAAATACTGTGCAGTGTGAAACCAGACCTCACCGACCTCTGACCGCGTGACCTCACCTCGGCAGCAACCCTTATACCACCACGTGGGACGACGATTGGAGATTCACTCACCTATTGTGTTAGCGGATTGTGCAAGGTATTGAGGAGCGCCTTTTTGGCTAGATTGTTACTGCAATGACTAGAAGGGGTTCAAGGTCAATCACCAGCAGGGATGAGGAGTAGGACAGATTTATAGACAAATTAATAGGGAAATTTGTAGAGAGAAGGAGTGATTGGTTGGAGGATCTAATCCAGGGGATTAAAAGTGAGGTATTTCAGCAAATACAGGATGCGGTAGAGAGGCAGAAACAAGAACTTATGCTCTATGTTCAGGAAGAGATTAGGAAGGGAAGAGAGGACTGGGAGAGGGAATGTGCTCGTATCACAAACGAATTAGGAAGGTTTAGCAGCATGGCTAAGGATAGAGGATTAGTGGGAGATGGGTTAGTGACTGCGGTTGGGATGGGGAATCCCCAGGGGACAGGCTACCAGCATGACAATGAATTACTGAGGAGACGGTCTATTATAATACATGGATTATTCGAATCTAGGGCACCAACTAGACAAGAGAGAATAGAAACAGAAAAATACGAATTGCACGAGATATTGAGGTGTATTGGAGCAGAGATGGCAGAACGCGAGGTGGATATCAATCGACGGGTTGGACCCTACAATTGTACCAAGAATAGACCTGTTCTGGTGCAATTCTCCAATGAGGAGGCAGTGGAGTACATAATGAGGAGCAAGCATTTACTCAGAGGAAGTGAAACCCATTACAATGTGTTTATAGAGAGGTTTATGACGAAAGATGAGCAAACAGCCCACAAAAATAGATGGCAACAACGACAACGTACTAGCTTCTCAGGTAGTCTCACCTCCCAGGTCACATCCCAGGTCACCTCCCAGGTCACCTCCCAGGTCATCTCCCAGGTCGCATCCTTCCCAACTCAGCCCTCCTATACATCCCCCCTGCCTCAGCCTCCCAAAACCCCCCTGTCCCTTCCACATTTGCACCTCCACAACGATTCCCCTGCCCCTGCTACATCACACTTGTCAGCGACCCCAGTGGGTCAAGCAATGCCCTCCCCAAACCCACCTTCCCATCCCCCCTCCCCAAATACCCCTTCCCACTCCCCTGCCCCTTCTACCCCATTGACTTCAATTCCATCTACTCCATCCCAGCTTCCACTGCACCCCTCTTCCACTCACCCCCAAACCCCACCCAACCCTCACCCCTCCTATGCACCTCCAGCCCACATTTAACCCCCTCACCTTGTGACCCCCTAACACCTTCCCCCATCTTCCTCTTCCCCTCTTCTACCCCAAAACCCCCACCTACCCCCGATTCCCCCCTAACTAATATACCCTCTCTTCCACTCCCAGCACCCATGCTCCATTCTCATCTCAACTCTCCGCCCTCAGTAGCCCTCTTCCCCCCAACCTCTCAACCTCTATCTGACTCTCAGTCTCACTCTATTTCTCAACCCCCCTATGCTATTCAGACCCCTAACTTTCAGACCCATTATGCCCTTCCTACCCCCCTAGATGCCCAGACCCCATTCGCCTACCAGGCACTCCCAGGCACCCCCCTAGCACCCCCCCCACTCACCCCCACAGCCCCCACTTGCCCCCCAGACACCCCCCAGTTCCCCCCAGACCCCTGGTGAAAGGGGGAACTCTGACACCCGAGTTTCCAAGAAGAGTCTCAAGGTTTGGTACACCAATGCTGATGGGGTAGCCAATAAAGCAGAAGAGATAAAAGAAAGAGTTAGTGAGGCAGACCCAGACATAGTGGCAATAGTGGAAACTAAAATAAATGGCATGATCTCGGATGCAATCTTTCCAGAGGGGTACCAGGTGATAAGAAAAGAAAGGACACAGAGACAGGGAGGAGGAGTGGCACTACTAATAAAGCAGAAATGGAAGTTTGATGAGCTGGAAAATCCGGGTACCAATGAAAGCACAAGCTTCATACATGGAACTCTGACAGTGGATGGGAAGAAGATTGTAATCTTGATACTCTACAATCCCCCACCAAACAGTAGAAGGCCCAGGCAGGAGTACGAGGACAGCAACAAGACATGTATGGATGAACTGCAGAGGGCAGCAACTTTAGCGCATAGAATGAGAGCGAAGCTGCTGGTCATGGGGGACCTAAATCACGGAGAGATAGATTGGGAAACGAGGAATCCCCATGGCGGGGAGGAGACCTGGGGAGCGAAGCTGGTAGACGTTATTGACAGGAATTTCCTAACACAGCATGTGAAAGAAGATACTAGGGAAAGAGGAGGGGATACGCCCAGCCTATTAGATCTCATTATCACTCAGAATGTAGAAGACATCGAGCAGTTGGAACATGAAATACCACTAGGAGCTAGTGACCATTGTGTCCTAGCCTTTGACTACATGATGGAGCTTAAAATTGTGACCAAAGGACAAGAGGTCCGGGAAAGGAGACTTGATTACAGAAAAGGGGACTGCAGAAGGATAAGGGACTACCTGGGAGAAGTGCAGTGGGAGGAAGAACTTAGAGGAAAAACAGTGCAAGGTATGATGAACCAAGTCATATTGAAATGCAAGGAGGCTGAAGATAGATTTATTCCAACAATAAAGGAAAAAAACAGGAGGGAATATAATAACCCATGGTTTAATAGACAGTGTCAGGAAGCAAAGGTGAGAAGCAGGAGGGAGTGGAGGAAGTACAGAAGGCAAAGGACAGAGGACAACAGGATTAGATGTAACAGAGCTAGGAATGATTACATTAACATAAGACGAGTGTCGGAAAGAAATTATGAGAACGATATTGCAGTCAAAGCGAAAAAGCAACCAAAATTACTACATAGCCATATAAGAAGGAAGATGTCGGTAAATGACCAAGTGACAAGACTGAGGAAAACAGAAGGGGCATATACAGAAAGCGACAAGGAAATCTGCGAGGTACTGAATGCAAAATTCCATGGAGTGTTCACTACCGAGCCTGAGCAGCTCCCATTGTTAGAAGAGCTTACCCAAGATGAAAGACTATCAGATATAGAGGTGACAGCAGAGGATGTAATGAAACAGTTGACAACACTGGATGCAAATAAAGCTGTTGGACCAGACAAAGTATCACCGTGGATACTTAAAGAGGCAGCGCAGGCTCTCAGCGTGCCTCTGGCAATGATCTTCAATGAGTCACTTATGTCGGGAGAATTGCCCAGTTGCTGGAAGGAGGCAAATGTCGTACCGATTTTCAAAAAGGGGGATAGGGAGGAGGCACTTAACTACAGACCCGTATCACTGACAAGCATCCCCTGCAAAATACTTGAAAGAATAATTAGGCTAAGACTTGTTGAGCACCTGGAGAGCATTGGGTTTGTAAACAAGCACCAACATGGGTTCTGGACAGGGAAATCATGCCTAACAAACCTTTTAGAATTCTATGATAAAGTAACAAGGATAAGGCAGGACAGAGAAGGCTGGGCAGACTGCATATTTCTTGACTGCCAAAAGGCCTTTGATACGGTACCGCACATGAGACTGCTATACAAACTTGAGAGGCAGGCAGGAGTAAGCGGAAAGGCCCTAGTATGGGTGAAGAACTACCTAACAGGAAGGAGCCAGAGGGTAATGGTAAGGGGCGAAAAGTCGGACTGGCGAACAGTAACAAGTGGAGTACCTCAAGGATCGGTGCTGGGACCAATCCTCTTTCTAATTTACGTAAATGATATGTTTACAGGAGTGGAATCATACATGTCGATGTTTGCAGATGACGCAAAATTAATGAGAAGAGTTGTGACAGAAGAGGATTGTAGGATCCTCCAAGAGGACGTAAACAGGCTGCAGAGATGGTCAGAGAAATGGCTACTGGAGTTTAACACCAGTAAATGTAAAGTTATGGAAATGGGATCAGGTGACAGGAGACCAAAGGGACAGTACACAATGAAGGGGAACAGCCTACCTGTAACGATTCGAGAAAGAGACCTGGGAGTGGATGTGACACCTAATCTAACTCCTGAGGCACATATAAATAGGATAACGACAGCAGCGTACTCTACACTGGCGAAAATTAGAACTTCATTCAGAAACCTAAATGAGGAAGCTTTTAGGGCGCTTTACACTGCCTACGTGAGACCCGTCTTAGAGTATGCCGCGCCATCATGGAGCCCCCACCTGAAGAAACACATAAAGAAACTGGAGAAGGTTCAGAGGTTTGCGACGAGGCTTGTCCCAGAGCTACGAGGGATGGGATATGAAGAGCGGCTGAAGGAACTGAACCTTACGACACTAGAGAAAAGAAGGGAGAGAGGAGATATGATAGGGACATATAAAATACTCAGGGGAATTGACAAAGTGGAAATAGATCAAATGTTCACACGTAATAATAACAGAACGAGGGGACATGGGTGGAAACTGGAAACTCAGATGAGTCACAGAGATGTTAGGAAGTTTTCTTTTAGCGTGAGAGTAGTAGAAAAATGGAATGCACTTGGGGAACAGGTTGTGGAAGCAAATACTATTCATACTTTTAAAACTAGGTATGATAGGGAAATGGGACAGGAGTCATTGCTGTAAACAACCGATAGCTAGAAAGGCGGGATCCAAGAGTCAATGCTCGATCCTGCAAGCACATATAGGTGAGTACATATAGGTGAGTACACACACACACACACACCCAACCACATACACACACACCACACACACACACACACACACACACACACACACACACACACACACACACACACACACACACACACATACAACCACACACACACACACCCACACACACACACACACAACCACACACACACACACCACACACACACATACACACACACACACACACACACACACACACACACACACACACACACCCACCCACCCACACACACACACACACACACCCACACACACACACACAACCACACACACACACACCACACACACACACACACACACACACACACACACACACACACACACACACAAAACCCACCCACCGTGGAATGCAACAACAGAATCCACCTATTATTCTTATGCAATTGCAATTATCTTTACATTATTATGATTGCGTCCCGAAATTAGCGAAGGAAATAGTCACGACTGGGGCACCTCCTGCCCTCAGAGCGATAAGACCCTCGATAAATTGCCTCGAGCCTACAAGGGGGGAGTCCAACTCTAATCCTTGTTGCAGAACTGTAAATTAATTTCACTAAGATAAGGAATTCCGATACTTTTAGACAGGACGAAGGATCAATTCCCCCTGTCTTATAGACAGGGTGAATTATTTCCCCTCTCCTTCGTTTTATAGACGGAAGAATGATATTTTTAGATAAAATTTAGATAGAAAGAAATTCCCTCCCAGCAGTTAATCGACTGAGAGCTCATGAGAAAATATCTGACACTGACAATTCAACCACTGATAAACTAGTCAAATCCAAAAGGTACCTCCAAACAGCCTAATAAATCTATAACCGCTACTTCCACTCCAAGATGGAGGAATACTTCAGTAGGTACCTACACTATCAACCCCTCTAAACGGGGCTGATAGTGTAGGTACCTCCACTATCAGTGAGCTGATAGTGGGCTTGATAGTGGGCTTGAACGGCTTCTTCTGATTTTCTAATTAAGTGGATATTTTGCAAGTTACAGCCTGCATCTCTTATCTCGCTCTTCCTCTCTCTGTAATCAGTAGCAATCGTTGTTAGGATTCCTCTAGTAGTTACAACAAGTAGTTAGAGGTGATCACACACAGAGATCACACTAACGTGATGCATCAAATGAACCAATTCACAAAGTCGTAGCTCAGTCGATTAAGGCAGTGTCTGGGATGCTCCCGGACGTAGGTTCGAATCCTCGTCACGGCCCTTGTGGATTTGTTCAGTTAGGGGTGATGATGCCCGAGGCAGGCCATATAGGACTCCCACAGCGCCTTTGATGGGTCACCTCGGAGTTCCTCCCCATTCCCCATTAGACCTGGGATAGTGGGAGTGGGGGGTGGGAGTTTGGGGACAAATCCAACACGCTTTCTACCTAACCCTCTTTCGAACTCCAGCCGTTGTAATCCGCCAGACTGTTATGGTTAATCCACGCGGCATGGGTGATTTTTTTTTTAATCAACGGGCAGCCCCACTCACCCCCCCTCCGCGGGGGGGGGGGAGAATGGGGGTCCTGGGGGCGGGGGAGAGGGGGTGAGTGCATGTGATCTCAAGCGACGATTCCCGTGGCCTTGTGTGCGATAATGAGGTCTGGAAACTGTGTGTGTGTGTGTGTGTGTGTGTGTGTGTGTGTGTGTGTGTGTGTGTGTGTGTGTGTGTGTGTGTGTGTGTGTGTTCACCTAGTTGTGCTTGCGGAGGTTGAGCTCTGCTCTTTCGGCCCGCCTCTCAACCGTCAATCAACCAACTGTTACTAACTACAACTTCCCCCCCCCCCCCCCGACACACACACGCACTCAGGAAGCAGCCCGTGACAGCTGACTAACTCCCAGGTACATATTTACTGCTAGGTAACAGGGGCATCAGGGGTGAAAAAACTCTGCCCATTGTGTTTCTGCATCACCAAGGGATCAAACCCGGACCCAAGGATTACGAGTCCAGAGCGCTGTCCACTCAGCCGCCAGCGCCACATGTGTGTAAGGATGACTGACAGGGTCAATAGAAACTGACCTAATCTATGTTCGATTGGGGCGCGCCAAACCCTTAACCCCATGTAAAGGAACTCCAGGAACATATGGGACTTCCTCCCCCAAAAAACCCATAGAAATGGTCACCAAAACTCCCAAATAATACCCAACTTCTATTACTTTGCGTCGGCCGTATATTCCCTCAAAAAAATCCTACTGGAGGAGTGAGAAACATGAGAGATTTTTCAAAATATTTCTCACCTGCGGTTCCCTTTCACACATTCCACTCCCTCGGGGCCTGCAGGTGGGTCCTAAAATACTCATGGTGATGAGAGCTTGAGTAATCTCTAGGATTACTCAATAATCCTAAAGATTATTCGGGTCTGGTAATTAGGACACTCAAGGTGGCTTGATTACCCTTAAACCAGGGGGTTTATTGACGCTTTTCTGGGGAGGTTTCTGGGGGGTTTCAGGGGGAAGGAAGGAAGGAATCATCAGGGGGAAATCGCCAAGCCATTACGACTATATAGCAGGGGTTTCAGGGGGTTAGTTTTATATCTTCTATTATAACTAACGAATGCATTAATAATCCCCATTAAAAGCTAATAAAAATTGCCATTAACAGGAGATAGAAACTAATGGCATTCACCATTAGGAAAAAAATAATAAATAAATAGTTGACCAGACTACACACTAGAAGGTCTTGAAGGGACGACGACGTTTCGGTCCGTCCTGGACCATTCTCAAGTCCATTGTCTTGACAATCGACTTGAGAATGGTCCATTCGTCCCTTCAACTTCTAGTATGTGGTCTGGTCAATTTACTTTAGCCACGTTATTGTGACTCATCGCCTGCAATAAAGAAATACAAACAGATGATGATGATAACCAACCCGGAGATAAATCCCAACATCAGGTATTCATCAAAGATGTGATAGCATTCACACTATTGGCAGAACTTTTATTATTTTATTATTATTATTTTATACCACAGACGTGGCCAGACATTTACAATGCTAACCAGCATATATAGATTTTCTTCTGTCCTCCATGAACAGGGTTAGAGATGTGTTAAACATATAGTTCAAGGGTTTATTGAACACTCAACCACAGAAGGTGATTCGGTGCTTTTAAAATGCTAAGCTAACCTACATACGTAAATACATAGATACACAGATTTACGTATGCCCTACATAAAGTGTTCAATGTGTCTTTTACATAGTGGCATTAATGTGCATTTACAAAGGTGAAATGTAATTCTGATCAGCTTCCGTATATACTTTATACACATACACAGACACATATATACATACATATATACACACACATGCATTCACATACATTTGTCTCTTTTACTCAGACAGAGTGAGATAGCTGATAAAGAAACTTGTGTGCAATTAAGCACTTAATCACTGAAGGTGATTAAGGTGTTTTTACAAGCTCAGGTTATATAGTTACATCACATACATACATTGTATAATTGATACATTACATGGACAATCTTGGATACAAGTCCAATATATCATCAAGTGTTCCAGTACTCATATAGTAATTACAGAGTTCAGCATACCTTAACCCCGGAAGGCGAAAGTCAGTCAGTATGGGACATTCTACAATATAATGTTCAAGAGAGTGCATGTTTTCTCTTTCACAAAGTTGACACATTGTGTACTCGACATTTTGGATTTTGAGAAAGCTGCCAGATACGTCTATATCCCAGGCGTATTCTGGCCACTATAACATCACATTGCAGAACTCTTGCTTTATTAGTTCAAAATGTGAACATCTCCTCACGATATCTATCATAATATTTAATGCTACAACTTTCAGGTCTTTGTGAATTTGTTTGGTCAGTAAAATTTTCATTAGATATTTTTGTAAGTATTCTCTTTGTCAGTGCTAATGAAACTCCCATATCAATATCTTCTTCTGGTTTTCTACAGGTTATCTTTGCAAGCATATCAACAGTGTCATGTTTTGAGATACCAACATGCACAAGGAAGTGATGTGGTGGAGCCTGACTCCATACACAGTTTTATATGTAGATATGATAGAGCCCAGTAGGCTCAGGAACCTGTTCACCAGTTGATTGACAGTTGAGAGGCGGGACCAAAGAGCCAAAGCTCAACCCCTCCAAGCACCACTAGGTGAGTACACACACACACACTTTTTAGGCCACGCCCAGCCCCTGAGGTGGGCCACGCCCAGCCCCTGAGGTGGGCCACGCCCAGCCCCTGAGGTGGGTCACGCCCAGCCCCTGAGGTGGGCCACGCCCAGCCCCTGAGGTGGGCCACGCCCAGCCCCTGAGGTGGGTCACGCCCAGCCCCTGAGGTGGGCCACGCCCAGCCCCTGAGGTGGGCCACGCCCAGCCCCTGAGGTGGGCCACGCCCAGCCCCTGAGGTGGGTCACGCCCAGCCCCTGAGGTGGGTCACGCCCAGCCCCTGAGGTGGGCCACGCCCAGCCCCTGAGGTGGGCCACGCCCAGCCCCTGAGGTGGGCCACGCCCAGCCCCTGAGGTGGGCCACGCCCAGCCCCTGAGGTGGGCCACGCCCAGCCCCTGAGGTGGGCCACGCCCAGCCCCTGAGGTGGGCCACGCCCATCCCCTGAGGTGGGCCACGCCCAACCCCTGAGGTGGGCCACGCCCAGCCCCTGAGGTGGGCCACGCCCAGCCCCTGAGGTGGGCCACGCCCAACCCCTGAGGTGGGCCACGCCCAAGCCCCTGAGGTGGGCCACGCCCAACCCCTGAGGTGGGCCACGCCCAGCCCCTGAGGTGGGCCACGCCCAGCCCCTGAGGTGGGCCACGCCCAGCCCCTGAGGTGGGCCACGCCCAGCCCCTGAGGTGGGCCACGCCCAGCCCCTGAGGTGGGCCACGCCCAGCCCCTGAGGTGGGCCACGCCCAGCCCCTGAGGTGGGCCACGCCCAGCCCCTGAGGTGGGCCACGCCCAGCCCCTGAGGTGGGCCACGCCCAGCCCCTGAGGTGGGCCACGCCCAGCCCCTGAGGTGGGTCCACGCCCATCCCCTGAGGTGGGCCACGCCCATCCCCTGAGGTGGGCCACGCCCATCCCCTGAGGTGGGTCACGCCCATCCCCTGAGGTGGGTCACGCCATCCCCTGAGGTGGGTCACGCCCATCCCCTGAGGTGGGTACGCCCCATCCCCTGAGGTGGGCCACACCCAGCCCCTGAGGTGGGCCACACCCAGCCCCTGAGGTGGGCCACGCCCAGCCCCTGAGGTGGGCCACGCCCATCCCCTGAGGTGGGCCACGCCCAACCCCTGAGGTGGGCCACGCCCAGCCCCTGAGGAGGGCCACGCCCAGCCCCTGAGGTGGGCCACGCCCAACCCCTGAGGTGGGCCACGCCAGCCCCTGAGGTGGGCCACGCCCAACCCCTGAGGTGGGCCACGCCCAGCCCCTGAGGTGGGCCACGCCCAGCCCCTGAGGTGGGCCACGCCCAGCCCCTGAGGTGGGCCACGCCCAGCCCATGAGGTGGGCCACGCCCAGCCCCTGAGGTGGGCCACGCCCAGCCCCTGAGGTGGGCCACGCCCAGCCCCTGAGGTGGGCCACGCCCAGCCCCTGAGGTGGGCTCGCCCAGCCCCTGAGGTGGGCCACGCCCAGCCCCTGAGAGGGCCACGCCCAGCCCCTGAGGTGGGTCACGCCCATCCCCTGAGGGGGTCACGCCCATCCCCTGAGGGTGGGCCACGCCCATCCCCTGAGGTGGTCACGCCCATCCCCTGAGGTGGGTCCAGCCCATCCCCTGAGGTGGGTCACGCCCATCCCCTGAGGTGGGGTCACGCCCATCCCTGAGGTGGGCCACACCCAGCCCCTGAGGTGGGCCACACCCAGCCCCTGAGGTGGGCCACACCCAGCCCCTGAAGTGGGTCACACTCAACCCCTTCACTTCGTCTCCGACTCTCCTGCTGGGCTTCGCAAAGTTAACTTCCCATCGTCCAAATATCTTCCTTACACATGGTGGAATCTGAGGAGTTGGGAGCCTGTCAACCATCCCAATGTCCTCACGAAGTAAGAATTTTGCACATTATTTACCTCCTAGAGGGTCAGTTCCCTGTCCCTACAGTCATATTAGCATATCTTATCTTGCCACAACTCCCGCTTTTCATGACACACATAGATTATGCCACATACAATGCTGAGGACAATCAGGCACTTCAGTAGTTGAAGCAGCACTCTAAATGTCGTCATTACCATTGTTTTCAGCCTCGAGCGGTGGTTATTCCCCTCCGTATTCTCCACATATTCTACATCAAAGCACCTCTCTGCCCTTCCAGGTGTAGTATCTTCCAACAGTTCCCCATAGACGGTCCCGTTGCGGAGACGCATTTTACTTCTTATAGAAAAGAAATCTATACAAGCTATAGATATATCTTATCTCTACAAGAAAAGAATTAATTGATAATCTTCCGTGGTGACCCTGCCTCTACAGTGTTATATCAGGGATCATGGTAACTTAGTTAGGTTGGATATATATGGAGAGACGAAGGACAACACCCCAGGAAGCTTGTGAGTGTTAACATCTGGTACAAGTATGGTGAAGATAAGTGTTGATAGTGACATGATAGTATTATAGTGTGATAGTGACATAGTACACGGCCCTTGTGGATGTGTTCATTTAGTGACAGTATTATAATGGGATTGTGACATATCAGGTATTATTACATACGCTTTCTGGCCGTCGGACGCAATAGGTTAGGTTAGGTTAGGTTGGGTTAGGTTAGGCGGGTTGCTTGGGTTGGTACCTTTCCGGTCAGGTTAAAAGGTTGATTTTTTTACGGAGTGACATAACCAAGAGAGAGACTCAACAACTGGTAAATATTGACACGAAACCCATACATCTTAAGAAGAAAGGAAGGGAGGGAAATATCAGGGGGGAAAGCGTCAAGCCATTACGACTATATAGCACTGGGAAGGGGGTCAGGATAAGGATTTGGGATGGGACCGGGGAAAGGAATGGTGCCCAACCCCTTGTGGACAGCCAGGGGGATTGAACGCCGACCTGCATGAAGCCAGACCGTCGCTCTACCCCTTGTTTGATCATAGCAAATCATTACGGGTCGTAATATATTCTTGATATCTCATGTTTTCATGTCTGTCATTTACATCAGTTTTTATGTTCAAGAATTCGCGTTAAAATATGTTTGAATTGACTCCATAATGTTTGCATGTTGTATTGTTAAATGTTAGTAAGGGGGTGGTAGTGGGGATGGTGGTACTGGTGGCGATGGTGGTACTAGTAGATATGGTGGCACTAGTAGAGATGGTGGTACTGGTAGAAATGGTGCTACTGGTAGAGATGGTGGTACTGGTAGAAATGGTGCTACTGGTAGAGATGGTTCTACTGATGGTGTGTGTGGTACTAGTAGAGATGGTGGTACTGGTGGCGATGGTGGTACTGGTAGAAATGGTGCTTCTGGTAGAGATGGTGGTACTAGTAGAGATGGTGGTACTGGTGGCGATGGTGGTACTGGTGGCGATGGTGGTACTGGTGGCGATGGTGGTACTAGTAGAGATGGTGGTACTGGTGGCGATGGTGGTACTAGTAGAGATGGTGGTACTGGTGGCGATGGTGGTACTGGTGGCGATGGTGGTACTAGTAGAGATGGTGGTACTGGTGGCGATGGTGGTACTAGTAGAGATGGTGGTACTGGTAGAGATGGTGGTACTGGTAGAGATGGTGGTACTGGTGGCGATGGTGGTACTAGTAGAGATGGTGGTACTAGTAGAGATGGTGGTACTGGTAGAGATGGTGGTACTGGTGGCGATGGTGGTACTGGTGGCGATGGTGGTACTAGTAGAGATGGTGGTACTGGTAGAGATGGTGGTACTGGTGGCGATGGTGGTACTGGTGGCGATGGTGGTACTGGTGGCGATGGTGGTACTGGTGGCGATGGTGGTACTGGTGGCGATGGTGGTACTAGTAGAGATGGTGGTACTGGTAGAGATGGTGGTACTGGTGGCGATGGTGGTACTGGTGGCGATGGTGGTACTAGTAGAGATGTGGTACTGGTAGAGAGGTGGTACTGGTGGCGATGGTGGTACTAGTAGAGATGGTGGTACTAGTAGAGATGGTGGTACTGGTGGCGATGGTGGTACTAGTAGAGATGGTGGTACTGGTAGAGATGGTGGTACTGGTGGCGATGGTGGTACTAGTAGAGATGGTGGTACTGGTAGAGATGGTGGTACTGGTGGCGATGGTGGTACTAGTAGAGATGGTGGTACTAGTAGAGATGGTGGTACTGGTAGAGATGGTGGTACTGGTGGCGATGGTGGTACTGGTGGCGATGGTGGTACTAGTAGAGATGGTGGTACTGGTGGCGATGGTGGTACTGGTGGCGATGGTGGTACTAGTAGAGATGGTGGTACTAGTAGAGATGGTGGTACTGGTAGAGATGGTGGTACTGGTGGCGATGGTGGTACTGGTGGCGATGGTGGTACTAGTAGAGATGGTGGTACTAGTAGAGATGGTGGTACTGGTGGCGATGGTGGTACTAGTAGAGATGGTGGTACTGGTAGAGATGGTGGTACTGGTGACTATGGTAGTGATGGTAACGAATATGGTAGTGCAGGTAATCCAACCGAGAGGTATAGTATAGTATCCAAACATCTTCCCACCCCTTTTATTTCCTTCCTCTCACCCCTTTATTCCCCCCTTCCCCCCTTCTTCTCAAGACCCCTCCACACATACGCCACCGCCTTTGAGGAGCAAGGAAGCGTAAAGCTCGTCTTGTCATCCTCGATAATACTGCCAAAATTATTGTACCTCCTCCTCCCCCCTGTCAACCACGAAAAGGTAAACACGCGAGTCTCACAAACCATCACTCAGGGAAGGGGAGAGGAAAGGGGGTGGAAAAGGCAACAGTATCCCGTCCCAAGGTTTATGATCAGGAAGCGATAGACAGTGAAAAAGATCGATTCGCTTGTGTGGGAATGATGCTGCTTGCTGCTCCGTAAGGAGGAGATGAAAGAGAGGGAAGGAAGGAGGCTGCGAAGGTATGGGAGAGAAGATGAGGTAAGGGAAGGGAAGGGAAGGTAAAGAGAGAGTATAAAGAAAAGCTTGTGAGAAATAGATGGGAAGGGAGATCATTCACCAGGCATCCTGGGTTGACGATCTGATCAACCAGGCTGTTGGACGACACTGAGGTCATCCCGTGTCCCCTTTGAAGGTTCCTAAATTCTTCATTAATGGCGAAAGACATCAATTAGAGAGAATTTGTTTTGTGTATTGAGAGAGGAGAGGTGTTTGGTCCCTGGTGTTTATAGAATTGTCTCCTGGAGCGTCTATATTCTTTCCAGTGGAGCTGTTTTACACAGCCAGTGGAGCTGTTTTACACAGCCAGTGGCTGCTTTTCAGTCAGTGGAGCTGTTTTACACAGCCAGTGGCTGTTTTTCAGTCAGTGGAGCTGTTTTACACAGCAAGTGGCTGTTTTACACAGCCAATGGCTGTATTACACAGTCAGTGAAGCTGTTTTACACAGCCAGTGGCTGTTTTACACAGCCAGTGGCTGTTTTACACAGCTAGCAGCTGTTTTACACAGCCAGTGGCTGTTTTACACAGCCAGTGGAGCTGTTTTACACAGCCAGTGGAGCTGTTTTTCACAGCTAGTGGAGCTGTTTTACACAGCCAGTGGAGCTGTTTTACACAGCCAGTGGAGCTGTTTTACACAGCCAGTGGAGCTGTTTTACACAGCCAGTGGAGCTGTTTTACACAGCCAGTGGCTGTTTTTCACAGTCAGTGGCGCTGTTTTTCACAGCCAATGGCTGTTTTTCACAGCCATTGGCTGTTGTACACATCTTGTGGGACTATTTTACACAGCCTGCCATGCCTCCCGAATTTGTGAGTGCATGGTACCACTCCATCTAACATTTCCCAGGTATAAACTACACTTCATGACCCCTGCCTGGAGCCCTGTGGTGTATAGGTTTGTGGAGGCTGGTTAACATTTCCCAGGTATAAACTACACTTCATGACCCCTGCCTGGAGCCCTGTGGTGTATAGGTTTGTGGAGGCTGGTTAACATTTCCCAGGTATAAACTACACTTCATGACCCCTGCCTGGAGCCCTGTGGTGTATAGGTTTGTGGAGGCTGGTTAACATTTCCCAGGTATAAACTACACTTCATGACCCCTGCCTGGAGCCCCGTGGTGTATAGGTTTGTGGAGGCTGGTTAGGGGACCAGAAACTGGGGAGAGGTTCGAGTGAAAAGGACGAGTTAGTGCCTAATCGTTTCAGTAGTTTACATGCCAGCAACTCCGGGGTAGTAGGGGGTTTAAGGTGTTTATAATACGTCTATTTGCCTTGTTGAACATGTTGCTATTCAATTGGGCTGTTTCCACTGTCAAGGTCTTTGTCGACTCTGGCTTTAAAGTTGTGGATGGAGGTGGCTTCTACAACGTCTTCTTTTTAAGAGTTTTTTCGTATTTGTTGACTGTGTTGTACAGGGTGAGGTGGTGGTGGTGGTGGATGAGTCCTGGAGTGTGGTGGTAGTGGTGGTGGTGGTGGTGGTTGATGAATCCTGGAGTGTAGTGGAGATGGTGGTGGATGAGTCCTAGAGTGTGGTGGTGGTGGATGAGCTCTGGATGTAGTGGTGGTGGTAGTGGATGAGTTCTAGAGTGTGGTGGTGGTGGATGAGTCCTATAGTGTGGATGTAGTGATGGTGGATGAACAAACAGGCAATATTTTACCTTCATTACTTTTCATCATAATAACCATAGTTTACTATAACTCTACATTATAACACTCGCCTCTTTTCTCCGAATTAAATATAACAAAAATTACTAAAGTGCATAATTTATAATATTTTTCCTTCCCTCACGCCTGTTCTCCTTGTTCATTAATGTTCAGATATAACAAAGTGTTCAATAAAGCATGGGGGGGGGGGTGATGGGGGGGATGGGGGTTATGGGGGTTATGGGGGTTATGGGGGGGCGGTCTCAGGAACAAAGACCTATCGTTCAGGTCAAGATCCTTCCTCCCCAGATATCGAGATATCGAGACGAGAGAACCCAATTCCCCACGAGTGGACCCAATTCCTCGCTTCCCAAAGCCTTAAAACCCAAATCTTCAACCTATTTCGACCAAATAAAGTACCTATCTGTTTCCTTAACTAAAACCCTACATCCTTGTATCTACAGCGTAATCAAGCAGACAGCGACATGTCTGCTTGATTACGCGTCTGCTGATCTGCTTGCTTGTTTAATCCTAATTTGTTTTGTTTTCGTACGTGGGTGTGACTCTTGTTAGCAGGTTGAGTGAGAGCTTTTTCTTCCTCGTAGCTTATGGTAATCCTTACCTTACTAGTTTTCCCAGGAATACGACCCTGTAATGGGACAGGTGCCCAGTCAATCCTCCCTGGCCAGGACTCGAACCGGGACTAAAATCGCTCCCGAGGGTATAGTGTTATTACGCCCACTACCTAGGGACCTGCCTATTTATATTATATATATATATATATATATATATATATATATATATATATATATATATATATATATATATATATATATATATATATTATATATATATACACACACACACACACACACGTACTTACCTAAGATATCTGTCTATTTATCTAATTACCTGCTTGGATAATTGCCTTGGATAATCCACCTCCTAGCATGTGGATTTCTCTAACTACCCGTTTGTCTGGTATTTCAATTGTTTCTGTTCTCATCTTGTTGGGCTTGCGAGGGGTTGAGCTTTGGCTCTTGGGTCCCACCTCTGAAGGGAGATGTGATGTGAGGTGGCGAGAGAGTTTAACGAGTATAGGTGACTATTAAAGACAATTAATTACTATGCCACTCTGCACTTATGTGTCAAGTTTTAGCACACACATTCCTCCCTCATTTGGTTGGAGACAGGTTGAAGGATAACTAGATATCATTGATAGATAATGGCCTATGGAGACAAATACATAATATACCTGGTATGTATTATGTATATACGAGAGAAGGGTGGTAAGGTGTGTGTGTGTGTGAATGAGTAGTGGGAGGTGTAGGCGACGGGGCAGGCTGTTATTGTTGGCATAAATATGGTGTAATGTTAACCCTAGTGAGGAGTTCACTCGCTGCCACTTACGGGCTATTCATGCCCGTGCCACCTTTTAGGTGGCTTAATCTTCATCAATCAATCAATCTTGCCAGGGGCACACATCACCGCTCCTGTGCCAGGTAAGTCCACTACGGGCTCACCATAGCCCGTGCTACTTGCCCCGCTCCTGTGCCAGGTAAGTTATGGGCTCACCATAGCCCGTGATACTTGGAACTTTATGTTCCCAGTAGCTGAATCTAAAACAACAACCCAGCTCGCCGGGTCGAGGTGGGCTCGTAGCTCGACATGACTTCTGAGTTATATTTTTCAACAGCATAATTGTTAGTTTACAAAAAAACTTATTGTTGTTCGGCTAATTTGTTAAAATTATTGAACACCTCTTTTTTTAACACTTAAAACCTACTTAAGATTTCGTAACACTTAAGGATAGGTCTTTGAGGCGATATCGGCTATAGTTCGACCTATGGAGAGACGATTATCTCTTCTATAGTCTCTTCTTCTCGTCTCTTCTATAGAGGAGACGATTGGGAACAACATATTTACGAATCGAGTACAAGTCTATTCACTAAATAACGATATATGCTGACCAGACCACACACTAGAACTGATGAGTGTGCCCAAGAAAATGGTCTTAAGGACCTAATGACCATTTTGGATTGCCTAAGAGTACACCGAGAGCAGCAATATATGGCCAGAAATGAAGCAAAACAATTAATAGACCAGAAACTATTCAATTTCCAGTAACTATTCTATTTATTACCGTCGTGATAGGTATCGCAAGTCTGTAGGTCAAATTAAGCTACTGAGTTCGACTATCTACAGCGGTACGCATCTTCGTATATGTGTACGCACTTTCGTGTGGTTACTCACCTATTTGTGCTTGCAGGATCGAGCACCGACTCTTGGATCCCGCCTTTCCAGCCATCGATTGTTTACAGCAATGACTCCTGTCCCATTTCCCTATCATACCTAGTTTTAAAAGTATGAATAGAGTTTGCTTCCATAACCTGTTCCCCAAGCGCATTCCATTTTTCCACTACTCTCACGCTAAAAGAAAACTTCCTAACATCTCTGTGACTCATCTGAGTTTCCAGTTTCCACCCATGTCCCCTCGTTCTGTTATTATTACGTGTGAACATTTCATCTATTTCCACTTTGTCAATTTCCCTGAGTATTTTACATGTCCCTATCATATCTCCTCTCTCCCTTCTTTTCTCTAGCGTCGTAAGGTTCAGTTCCTTCAGACGCTCTTCATACCCCATCCTTCGTAACTCTGGGACAAGCCTCGTCGCAAATCTCTGAACCTTCTCCAGTTTCCTTATGTGTTTCTTCAGGTGGGGGCTCCATGGGTGTGTGTGTGTGTGTGTGAACTCACCTAATTGTGCTTGCGGGGTTGAGCTCTGGCTCTTTGGTCCCGCCTCTCAATCGTCAATCAACTGGTGTACAGATTCCTGAGCCTACTGGGCTCAGGATATGATAAAGCTTTATCATATCTACATTTGAAACTGTGTATGGAGTCAGCCTCCACCACATCACTGTGTGTGTGAGTTTGTGTGTGTGTGTGGTGTGTGTGTGTGTGTGTGTGTGTGTGTGTGTGTGTGTGCATGTGTACCAACAACACAACATTCCCAGAGGTGGTGTCTATGATCCACGTCTATCTTCTCCCTGTTTACACACACACACACACACACGCGCACACACACACACACACACACACACACACACACACACACACACACACACACACACCACAATTCATTTCCATTATGTAATTTCCCCCGTCATAGCCCGTTACAATTAGCGGCAGCAACAATTATAAATGAAACATCGATCCCGCCATGGCGAACGAAGTCTGTTATTTGGTCCATTGCGTGCAAGAGGTTCGTAAAGAATTTCGTAATAAATAGCTCCGGATCTATTGGCGGGCCGAGGCCTCATGAATGGTCCAGCCGTGTGGGTGATGGCCAAATTCCCACATATGGTGAGGAACATGTTGTGCTCATCCGTGTTATTGCTCATTGGGGTTATTGCTGAAGATTAGTGGTGTCTCGAGGCTGGGTGGGGGGGGATTGGCTAATAGGAAAGAGGGTAGGGGGTTCCAATCACTGCTAGATAAACCCACCAAACACACACACACACACACACACACACACACACACACACACACACACACGACTTAACTACAACGTTCGAGCAAGTTGGGATACCACCTAACAAATTATATATATATGTCAATTATCTAACCAGTTGTAATAACTTTGTAACGCTTTATAACAAGTTGTAACAAGATAACAATAGGGGTCGTTAGATTGTGTGTTTTTGCAGGGGAAACCCCTCATTACACACACACACACACACACACACACACACACACACACACACCACACACACACACACACACACAGTGGCCCGAACGAAGACAAATAAACAACTACAAATTTTCTACCTCGGCTTCCAGAAAGCCAAGGCCAATAGCCAGACATTACATTAGATACGAACAATAGCTCCTCTTTCAGCCGTACAATCGACGACAACTAACGCAACAATCGGCCAGACAGGAACAATCAAAGCAGCATTTTTTTTTTTTAGCAATCATGGTTGTTAGCGTGACGCAGTTCGTGGTCTTAATGTCTTAATGAAAGTCTTAATAATATAGTCTTAAAAGCCTTAAAGTCTTAAGTCTTAAAAGTCTTAAAAGTCTTAAAAGTCTTAAAGTCTTAATAATAAAGTCTTAAATTAATAAAGTCTGAATAAAAGACTTGAGACAAAGGAAGGCTGACGTTTCGTGATGGTTTGTGACGTCTTTCCTGTAGGACTAACGGAAGTGGACGGTTTGTTAGCAGGTAGTTTGGGATCATTGCTGGATTCCTATTAACATGTGCAATTGGTAATTTGTTTTCCTTACGAGGTTTTAATAGGGAGAGAATAGGAGGAAGAGAGGGGGGGGGGGGGAGGGGGGGAGGAGGGAAGTGGGTGTGTGGAAGGTGGGGGAGAGAATGTACATGGGAGATTGGTCAAAGGAAGAGGAATGTCCTCTTCAATGTCCTCATTCCTCTTCAAAGGAAGAGGAATGTCCAGGTTTAAATGTTAAATTTTGCCCCGAGGGGCGAGTTTATTGGGCAGCGTCACTCATCCTGTGAGTGGACACACCGCCATAGTGACAGTATTGGGCCGCGCCACTCATCCTGTGAGTGGACACACCGCCATAGTGACAGTATTGGGCAGCGCCACTCATCCTGTGAGAGGACACACCGCCATAGTGACAGTATTGGGCAGCGTCACTCATCCTGTGAGTGGACACACCGCCATAGTGACAGTATTGGGCAGCGCCACTCATCCTGTGAGAGGACACACCGCCATAGTGACAGTATTGGGCAGCGTCACTCATCCTGTGAGTAGACACACCGCCATAGTGACAGTATTGGGCAGCGCCACTCATCCTGTGAGTGGACACACCGCCATAGTGACAGTATTGG
>NW_027189135.1:2077380-2167380 GCF_040958095.1 Procambarus clarkii
AAGTGAACAGATCTTACAATACTAGTTGATTTTATACCCGCATTAGGTCAGGTGATAATACAATGAAGGTGAAAACATGGGGGGATACATAAGGGATAAACATAGGGGCTGCAGAAGGCTTATTGGCCCATACGAGGCATTTCCTATCTAAACACAAAGATTAATCCAGTGTAATTGGCCTGTTATGTTGGACATTGTCTTCTGTGTTGGCATCGATATGTTCTTGTCTTGTCCTTACTCTCATGGTGGGTAGAGTAAATAGTTCCGTGATTTGGGTGTTCATGGTAGGTCGCTCTATTCTTATGTGAATTGCCTCAAGAATTTGTAATCTTCTTGAATCTTGGGTTTTGTCTATTATGCAAGTATTCTTGTTCAACATTTCTCTTGTTAGAGTAATGTCATGGGCTTGTTCTCATGTGATTCCTAGGGGCACCAGATTGAAGATGGCATGTCAAACGCCTCGTCAGCTTGGTCGACGTCATACCTATGTACTTACATTGAAGGTTACATCCTTCGTGGGGCAAGTGTACATGTATACAACGCTTGACTGCTGTAGAGGGTTCTCCGTCGGCTTCGGGCTGTTTTTGATAAGGAGTTCGGAAGTCTTCTTGGTTTTGTAGAATATTATCAGGTTTATGTTTTGGTTAGGAGTAGTGCTTTTTTACTCCTTTACGGATTATTTCTTTCATTATTCTTTCCTCTTTTATATGTTCACTGTGCATGGTTGATTTGTAATATAATTTTATTGGGGGTGTTGTGTTTCTGTTCTAGGTTCTGAATATACCAACGGTCCAAGTGTCTTCTTATAGCAGCGTTTATTTCCGCGTTGCTATATCCGTTGTTCACCAATACCTGAGTTACTCTTTCAAACTCTCTACTCACGTTGCTCCATTCAGAGCAGTGGGTAAGCGCTCGACGAATATAAGCATTGAGAACCACTGGCTTTGTATCTTTGGGGGCACTCACTTCTACCGTTCAGGCATAATCCTATGTTGGTGGGCTTGGTATATACGTTGGTGCTTAAAGAGGTTCCTGTTTTGTTTTTAGTACATCCAAGAATGGCAGACTGTTATTTCAACTATTTTCATGTGTAAATCGGAGTACTGACTCTCTCTCTAGGTGTCTTTTTAGGTCAATTAGTTCATCTGAGTCTTTTACTATTACGAATATGTCATCTACATAACGGCAGTATACAGTTGGTTTTTGTCTGCTACTGAAGACCCTATCTTCGATGGTTCCCATATAAAAATTAGCAAATAAAACTCCTAAGGGGGAGCGCATTGCTACTCCGTCTATTTGTAAATACATGTCTCCTTGTGGACTGATGAAAGGGGCTTCCTTTGTACATGCTTCGAGAAGACTTTTCAAGTGTGGCCTCAGGTATGTCTAATTTGGGGGTGCTCTCGTCTCTGTATACTCTGTCCAGTATCATTCCTATGGTTGTGTCGACTGGGACGTTGGTAAAAGGGATTCAACGTCCAGGGAAGCGATGATTCCATCGGGCTGGGTAGATTTGATCAATTCTAGGAAATCTGCTGATGATGTAGACTAAACTTACTTGGAGTGTATGGAGTTAGGAGTTCATTGAGTTTCTTTGCCAGGTGATAAGTTGGGGTTGGTATTTGGCTGATTATAGGGCGTAGTGGGTTACCTGGTTTATGCGTCTTAACATTGCCGTAGGCATATCCTAAGCCATAGTCGCCTTGAAGTTTATTGAAATGCAAACTACCTTTCTTTGCGTTGATTGCTGTAATTGTTTTGTTTACTTTCCGCTTAAGGTCTTCTACGGGGTTCCTCGTGATTCGTTGAAATTTGGAGTCGTCACTTAGGATGTCGCTAATTTTGTTCATGTATTCATGGGTAGGAATCAATACATATGCAGCTGTCTTGTCGGCTTTTCTTATTGTTACGTCTTTCAGATTTTATATATATATATATATAGATATATATATATATATATATATATATATATATATATATATTATATATATATATATATAGGGGGGTACCACCACTGGTGCAATTATAGGGACCCACAGCCTCAGAGAAGGGAACACAGAGCACTCAGGGAAAAACATGACATTTAACTCTGAATACGAAAGAGTGTTCACTTCTCCTACCACCCCCTTTTTTTTTTTATTATGATGTACACTTTATTATGCAAGGTTATACAGTTACATATCTGATTTTATACAAAAAATGAACATTAAGAGGACACAAGAAATATATATATATATATATATTATATATATATATATATATATATATATATATATATATATATATATATATATATATACACTCGAGCATAAATCATATGATTTAGCACTGATTACAAAAATACTTAATAAACAGTTTGAAATGACCGTAATTTCCCACTAAAAGATCCTAATACCAGCTTGGTACGACCCAGCTGTTAACAACACAATCCTGTAATCATAACCCCTCACTTCGGGCTCACCATAGCCCGTGCTGCTT
Source organism: Procambarus clarkii (assembly GCF_040958095.1). Taxonomy (NCBI): domain Eukaryota; kingdom Metazoa; phylum Arthropoda; class Malacostraca; order Decapoda; family Cambaridae; genus Procambarus; species Procambarus clarkii. The sequence goes on from NW_027189135.1 coordinate 2,079,859, forward strand.
GGAACTTTTAGTTCCGAGTAGTGAATCTTAAACAACAACAACATAACCCTTCAACAATATCTGGAAAATAAAAAATCTACTTAAATCTAGAACCACCACTCCAAAGCCAGGTTTTATTAAGCAATTTCATTCATAGATTTAAGAGCCAAAATGCTTCCAACACAAGGCCTAAACCCCATAGATTCCCCGGTACATAACTGTACCAACCTCTCCAGGGTACATCTCGTACCACGGCGTCTCAAACCCATTAAAAACCTCGAACCACCATCAGCAATTTAAAACACTTGTGTTTTAAAAGTCTTTATGAACATCTAAGTGCTAAGAGCCATTGGCCCCGACAACCATTAACTCGCGGGGGCATATATATATATATATATATCTATATATATATATATATATATATATATATATATATATATATATTTTTTTTTTTCATTGAATATGACCGCATATTCTGTATTTATTATTTTCTGGTTTAGGGCTTCTATCCCTCTAACTATTTTCTTAGCATCAGGGCTTAATTGAAATAGGAGTTCTCCAAAACTCATTTTCGTACTTTTAAGGTGAAGAAAAGAAGTGATTTACTATAGAGTGTATTACACTTATTTGTATAATTTGCACGACGTTTCGAACCTCCATGGTTCATTCTCAAGTGAACAGATCTTACAATACTAGTTGATTTTATACCCGCATTAGGTCAGGTGATAATACAATGAAGGTGAAAACATGGGGGGATACATAAGGGATAAACATAGGGGCTGCAGAAGGCTTATTGGCCCATACGAGGCATCTCCTATCTAAACACAAAGATTAATCCAGTGTAATTGGCCTGTTATGTTGGACATTGTCTTCTGTGTTGGCATCGATATGTTCTTGTCTTGTCCTTACTCTCATGGTGGGTAGAGTAAATAGTTCCGTGATTTGGGTGTTCATGGTAGGTCGCTCTATTCTTATGTGAATTGCCTCAAGAATGTGTAATCTTCTTGAATCTTGGGTTTTGTCTATTATGCAAGTATTCTTGTTCAACATTTCTCTTGTTAGAGTAATGTCATGGGCTTGTCTCATGTGATTCCTAGGGGCACCAGATTGAAGATGGCATGTCAAACGCCTCGTCAGCTTGGTCGACGTCATACCTATGTACTTACATTGAAGGTTACATCCTTCGTGGGGACAAGTGTACATGTATACAACGCTTGACTGCTGTAGAGGGTTCTCCGTCGGCTTCGGGCTGTTTTTGATAAGGAGATCGGAAGTCTTCTTGGTTTTGTTCAACAAGGATACTGTTAGGTATGCACTGCTTGGTAAAGAAAGTATGTTGACCAGACCACACACTAGAAGGTGAAGGGACGACGACGTTTCGGTCCGTCCTGGACCATTCTCAAGTCAATTGAGCCACGTTACTTTAGCCACGTTATTGTGACTCATCTCCTGTGTAAGGAAAGTACATTTCCTCCCTGATGCCTAACCACTCCTCTCTCTCTTTCTCTCTCTCTCTCAAGCCATACACCCCCCTCACAGCCATCCTAGTCACCTCCCTCCCCCTTCATAGCCATCATTTTCTCCCCTCCCCCCTTCCCCCTATTCATCTTCCACTCCTAAAGCCATCCCCTCAGCCATCACACACACCCACGCAGCCATTGTCCACTTCCACAGTCATGCCTCGTACAACCATAACCTCCCCCTCCCCCCCAACACCCCCTCCCCCCAACACCCCTCCCCCGAACACCCCCCCCCCCCCAACACCCCTCCCCTCAACACTCCTCCCCCCCTACTAGGCGTCCATCACTACAGGTTCGTGACGCTCTTGGATCCAATTCGTCTCACAACACCAATGACCCGCCTCTAACTGGCCCCGGATTCTGCTACACGAACGCCCACCCACAATCCTCTCCTCCCTCCTCTCCGGATTCTGGTACGTGAAAAGCCAGGGCTTATATCCGCCTTAGCCTCCGGATTCTGATGCAATAAAGCCCATACCTCCAGCCCCCCCCCACCCCACACATACACCCGGATTACTCTAGCTCGAACGCCCACCCATAGAGTCTACTAATCCCTGATTTAACATCTAAATCCTCCGGTTTCTCGATTCTCTGCTATACGAACATAAACACACATAATGTCGACTTTAAAAATAAAAATTTACATACCCCGTCTAAATCAATCAACATTTACATCTTATTTTCTAAGATTATAAGGTTGTAGAAATACCTAAAACACACAGGACAGGTCCATAAAAGCTGTTCTGTGTATATATACTGTTGTGGGTCACTTTTGGAACTACTTTTGCGTTATTTAAAAAAAAAAATGATTGCTTGAAATACTTTTTAAATTGTGTAACTAGCGTCAAAAGATTGTAACTTGCTAAGCTTAAATTATTTTTTTGGGGAATGGGTATGGGGTCCACTACCACCCACAGGAATGGGTATAGGGTCCACTACCATCTACAGGAATGGGTATGGAGTCCACTACCACCCACAGGAAAGGGTATAGGGTCCACTACCACCCACAGGAATGGGTATGGGGTCCACTACCACCCACAGGAATGGGTATGGGGTCCATTACCACCCACAGGAATGGGTATGGAGTCCACTACCACCCACAGGAAAGGGTATAGGGTCCACTACCACCCACAGGAATGGGTATGGGGTCCACTACCACCCACAGGAATGGGTATGGGGTCCATTACCACCCACAGGAATGGATATGGGGTCCACTACCACCCGCAGGAATGGGTATGGGGTCCACTACCTCCCACAGGAATGGGTATGGGGTCCATTACCACCCACAGGAATGGATATGGGGTCCACTACCACCCGCAGGAATGGGTATGGGGTCCACTACCACCCACAGGAATGGATATGGGGTCCACTACCACCCGCAGGAATGGGTATGGGGTCCACTACCACCCACAGGAATGGGTATGGGGTCCATTACCACCCACAGGAATGGGTATGGGGTCCACTACCACCCACAGGAATGTGTATGGGGTCCATTACCACCCACAGGAATGGGTATGGGGTCCATTACCACCCAAGGCAGCACCATTGTTTGGAAAAGACAACATCCTGTTGTGAAAAATACAACACCTGTTCTGAAAATACAGCGCCTGTCCTGGAAAATACAACGACCTTAAGAAAGCACAACATTACCATTTAATTCATCTCGAGATTCGCACAAAATTGCTTCCAGAAATTCAACACATGAGAAAAATTAAAACAAAAAAATTGAAAGCGGAAAGTACAATCACTGAAGGATTGAACACTCCAGAAGAGACATGATTCAGACGTACGAGATACCAAGAGGCATAAACAACGGAGTCCAAGAAGAACACACACACACATGTACGTACGTACACCCTACAAACACAAACATATACACACAGACAAATACACCCACGCAAACAACAACAGTAATCGTAGGTTGGATTAGTTCTCCCTTTCCCAGCAATCATTCATAGGTAAGTACACACAGACACACGCACACACCTCCCCCACACACACCTACACACACACACCTACACACACACGCGCACACCGTCAAATGTAGATATGATAGAGCCCAGTAGGCTCAGAAATCTGTAAACCAGTTGACTGACAATTGAGAGGCGGGACCAAAGAGCCAGAGCTCAAACCCCGCAAACACAACTAAGTGAATTCAACTAGGTGAATACCCACACACCCACACACACACACACACACACACACACACACACACACACACACACACACACACACACACACACACACACACCCACCCACACACACACACACACCCACCCACACACACACACACACACATACACACACACACACACACACACACACACACACACACACACCCCACACACACATACACACACACACACACACACACAAAACACACACATACACACACACACACACACACACACACACACACACACACACCCACACACACACACACACAACCACATACACACACACCACACACACACACACACACACAACCACATACACACACACCACACACACACACACACACACACACACACACACACAACCACATACACACACACACCACACACACACACACACACACAACCACATACACACACACCACACACACACACACACACACACACACACACACACACACACACACACAACCACACACACACACACCCACACACACACACACACAACCACACACACACACACACCACACACACACATACACACACACACACACACACACACACACACACACACACACACACACACACACACCCACACACACACACACACACACCCACACACACACACACACACACCCACACACACACACACAACCACACACACACACACACACACACACACACACACACACACACACACACACACACACACCCCACACACACACACAAAACCCACCCACCGTGGAATGCAACAACAGAATCCACCTATTATTCTTATGCAATTGCAATTATCTTTACATTATTATGATTGCGTCCCGAAATTAGCGAAGGAAATAGTCACGACTGGGGCACCTCCTGCCCTCAGAGCGATAAGACCCTCGATAAATTGCCTCGAGCCTACAAGGGGGGAGTCCAACTCTAATCCTTGTTGCAGAACTGCAAATTAATTTCACTAAGATAAGGAATTCCGATACTTTTAGACAGGACGAAGGATCAATTCCCCCTGTCTTATAGACAGGGTGAATTATTTCCCCTCTCCTTCGTTTTATAGACGGAAGAATGATATTTTTTGATAAAATTTAGATAGAAAGAAATTCCCTCCCAGCAGTTAATCGACTGAGAGCTCATGAGAAAATATCTGACACTGACAATTCAACCACTGATAAACTAGTCAAATCCAAAAGGTACCTCCAAACAGCCTAATAAATCTAAAACCGCTACTTCCACTCCAAGATGGAGGAATACTTCAGTAGGTACCTACACTATCAACCCCTCTAAACGGGGCTGATAGTGTAGGTACCTCCACTATCAGTGGGCTGATAGTGGGCTTGAACGGCTTCTTCTGATTTTCTAATTAAGTGGATATTTTGCAAGTTACAGCCTGCATCTCTTATCTCGCTCTTCCTCTCTCTGTAATCAGTAGCAATCGTTGTTAGGATTCCTCTAGTAGTTACAACAAGTAGTTAGAGGTGATCACACACAGAGATCACACTAACGTGATGCATCAAATGAACCAATTCACAAAGTCGTAGCTCAGTCAATTAAGGCAGTGTCTGGGATGCTCCCGGACGTAGGTTCGAATCCTCGTCACGGCCCTTGTGGATTTGTTCAGTTAGGGGTGATGATGCCCGAGGCAGGCCATATAGGACTCCCACAGCGCCTTTGATGGGTCACCTCGGAGTTCCTCCCCATTCCCCATTAGACCTGGGATAGTGGGAGTGGGGGGTGGGAGTTTGGGGACAAATCCAACACGCTTTCTACCTAACCCTCTTTCGAACTCCAGCCGTTGTAATCCGCCAGACTGTTATGGTTAATCCACGCGGCATGGGTGATTTTTTTTTTAATCAACGGGCGGCCCCACTCACCCCCCCTCCGCGGGGGGGGGGGGAGAATGGGGGTCCTGGGGGCGGGGGAGAGGGGGTGAGTGCATGTGATCTCAAGCGACGATTCCCGTGGCCTTGTGTGCGATAATGAGGTCTGGAAACTGTGTGTGTGTGTGTGTGTGTGTGTGTGTGTGTGTGTGTGTGTGTGTGTGTTCACCTAGTTGTGCTTGCGGAGGTTGAGCTCTGCTCTTTCGGCCCGCCTCTCAACCGTCAATCAACCAACTGTTACTAACTACAACTCCCCCCCCCCCCGACACACACACGCACCCAGGAAACAGCCCGTGACAGCTGACTAACTCCCAGGTACATATTTACTGCTAGGTAACAGGGGCATCAGGGGTGAAAAAACTCTGCCCATTGTGTTTCTGCATCACCAAGGGATCAAACCCGGACCCAAGGATTACGAGTCCAGAGCGCTGTCCACTCAGCCGCCAGCGCCACATGTGTGTAAGGATGACTGACAGGGTCAATAGAAACTGACCTAATCTATGTTCGATTGGGGCGCGCCAAACCCTTAACCCCATGTAAAGGAACTCCAGGAACATATGGGACTTCCTCCCCCAAAAAACCCATAGAAATGGTCACCAAAACTCCCAAATAATACCCAACTTCTATTACTTTGCGTCGGCCGTATATTCCCTCAAAAAAATCCTACTGGAGGAGTGAGAAACATGAGAGATTTTTCAAAATATTTCTCACCTGCGGTTCCCTTTCACACATTCCACTCCCTCGGGGCCTGCAGGTGGGTCCTAAAATACTCCTGGTGATGAGAGCTTGAGTAATCTCTAGGATTACTCAATAATCCTAAAGATTATTCGGGTCTGGTAATTAGGACACTCAAGGTGGCTTGATTACCCTTAAACCAGGGGGTTTATTGACGCTTTTCTGGGGAGGTTTCTGGGGGGTTTCAGGGGGAAGGAAGGAAGGAATCATCAGGGGGAAATCGCCAAGCCATTACGACTATATAGCAGGGGTTTCAGGGGGTTAGTTTTATATCTTCTATTATAACTAACGAATGCATTAATAATCCCCATTAAAAGCTAATAAAAATTGCCATTAACAGGAGATAGAAACTAATGGCATTCACCATTAGGAAAAAAATAATAAATAAATAGTTGACCAGACTACACACTAGAAGGTCTTGAAAGGACGACGACGTTTCGGTCCGTCCTGGACCATTCTCAAGTCCATTGTCTTGACAATCGACTTGAGAATGGTCCATTCGTCCCTTCAACTTCTAGTATGTGGTCTGGTCAATTTACTTTAGCCACGTTATTGTGACTCGTCGCCTGCAATAAAGAAATACAAACAGATGATGATGATAACCAACCCGGAGATAAATCCCAGCATCAGGTATTCATCAAAGATGTGATAGCATTCACACTATTGGCAGAACTTTTATTATTTTATGATTATTATTTTCTACCACAGACGTGGCCACACATTTACAATGCTAACCAGCATATATAGATTTTCTTCTGTCCTTCATGGACAGGGTTAGAGATGTGTTAAACATATAGTTCAAGGGTTTATTGAACAATCAACCACAGAAGGTGATTCGGTGCTTTTAAAATGCTAAGCTAACCTACATACGTAAATACATAGATACACAGATTTACGTATGCCCTACATAAAGTGTTCAATGTGTCTTTTACATAGTGGCATTAATGTGCATTTACAAAGGTGAAATGTAATTCTGATCAGCTTCCGTATATACTTTATACACATACACACACACATATATACATACATATATACACACACATGCATTCACATACATTTGTCTCTTTTACTCAGACAGAGTGAGATAGCTGATAAAGAAACTTGTGTGCAATTAAGCACTTAATCACTGAAGGTGATTAAGGTGTTTTTACAAGCTCAGGTTATATAGTTACATCACATACATACATTGTATAATTGATACATTACATGGACAATCTTGGGTACAAGTCCAATATATCATCAAGTGTTCCAGTACTCATATAGTAATTACAGAGTTCAGCATACCTTAGCCCAGGAGGGCGAAAGTCAGTCAGTATGGGACATTCTACAATATAATGTTCAAGAGAGTGCATGTTTTCTCTTTCACAAAGTTGACACATTGTGTACTCGACATTTTGGATTTTGAGAAAGCTGCCAGATACGTCTATATCCCAGGCGTATTCTGGCCACTATAACATCACATTGCAGAACTCTTGCTTTATTAGTTCAAAATGTGAACATCTCCTCACGATATCTATCATAATATTTAATGCTACAACTTTCAGGTCTTTGTGAATTTGTTTGGTCAGTAAAATTTTCATTAGATATTTTTGTAAGTATTCTCTTTGTCACTGCTAATGAAACACCCATATCAATATCTTCTTCTGGTTTTCTACAGGTTATCTTTGCAAGCATATCAACAGTGTCATGTTTTGAGATACCAACATGCACAAGGAAGTGATGTGGTGGAGGCTGACTCCATACACAGTTTTATATGTAGATATGATAGAGCCCAGTAGGCTCAGGAACCTGTTCACCAGTTGATTGACAGTTGAGAGGCGGGACCAAAGAGCCAAAGCTCAACCCCTCCAAGCACCACTAGGTGAGTACACACACACACACTTTTTGGGCCACGCCCAGCCCCTGAGGTGGGCCACGCCCAGCCCCTGAGGTGGGCCACGCCCAGCCCCTGAGGTGGGTCACGCCCAGCCCCTGAGGTGGGCCACGCCCAGCCCCTGAGGTGGGCCACGCCCAGCCCCTGAGGTGGGCCACGCCCAGCCCCTGAGGTGGGCCACGCCCAGCCCCTGAGGTGGGCCACGCCCAGCCCCTGAGGTGGGCCACGCCCAGCCCCTGAGGTGGGCCACGCCCAGCCCCTGAGGTGGGCCACGCCCAGCCCCTGAGGTGGGCCACGCCCAGCCCCTGAGGTGGGCCACGCCCAGCCCCTGAGGTGGGCCACGCCCAGCCCCTGAGGTGGGCCACGCCCAGCCCCTGAGGTGGGCCACGCCCAGCCCCTGAGGTGGGCCACGCCCAGCCCCTGAGGTGGGCCACGCCCAGCCCCTGAGGTGGGCCACGCCCATCCCCTGAGGTGGGCCACGCCCATCCCCTGAGGTGGGCCACGCCCAGCCCCTGAGGTGGGCCACGCCCAGCCCCTGAGGTGGGCCACGCCCAGCCCCTGAGGTGGGCCACGCCCAGCCCCTGAGGTGGGCCACGCCCAGCCCCTGAGGTGGGCCACGCCCAGCTCCTGAGGTGGGCCACGCCCAGCCCCTGAGGTGGGCCACGCCCAGCCCCTGAGGTGGGCCACGCCCAGCCCCTGAGGTGGGCCACGCCCAGCCCCTGAGGTGGGCCACGCCCAGCCCCTGAGGTGGGCCACGCCCAGCCCCTGAGGTGGGCCACGCCCAGCCCCTGAGGTGGGCCACGCCCAGCCCCTGAGGTGGGTCACGCCCATCCCCTGAGGTGGGCCACGCCCATCCCCTGAGGTGGGCCACGCCCATCCCCTGAGGTGGGTCACGCCCATCCCCTGAGGTGGGTCACGCCCATCCCCTGAGGTGGGTCACGCCCATCCCCTGAGGTGGGTCACGCCCATCCCCTGAGGTGGGCCACACCCAGCCCCTGAGGTGGGCCACACCCAGCCCCTGAGGTGGGCCACACCCAGCCCCTGAAGTGGGTCACACTCAACCCCTTCACGTCGTCTCCGACTCCTCCTGCTGGGCTTCGCAAAGTTAACTTTCCCATCGTCCAAATATCTTCCTTACACATGGTGGAATCTGAGGAGTTTGGGAGCCTGTCAACCATCCCAATGTCCTCACGAAGTAAGAATTTTGCACATTATTTACCTCCTAGAGGGTCAGTTCCCTGTCCCTACAATCATATTAGCATATCTTATCTTGCCACAACTCCCGCTTTTCATGACACACGTATAGTATGCCACATACAATGCTGAGGACAATCAGGCACTTCAGTAGTTGAAGCAGCACTCTAAATGTCGTCATTACCATTGTTTTCAGCCGGGAGCGGTGGTTATTCCCCTCCGTATTCTCCACATATTCTACATCAAAGCACCTCTCTGCCCTTCCAGGTGTAGTGTCTTCCAACAGCTCCCCATAGACGGTCCCGTTGCGGAGACGCATTTTACTTCTTATAGAAAAGAAATCTATACAAGCTATAGATATATCTTATCTCTACAAGAAAAGAATTAATTAATAATCTTCCGTGGTGACCCTGCCTCTACAGTGTTATATCAGGGATCATGGTAACTTAGTTAGGTTGGATATATATGGAGAGACGAAGGACAACACCCCAGGAAGCGTGTGAGTGTTAACATCTGGTACAAGTATGGTGAAGATAAGTGTTGATAGTGACATGATAGTATTATAGTGTGATAGTGACATAGTACACGGCCCTTGTGGATTTGTTCATTTAGTGACAGTATTATAATGGGATTGTGACATATCAGGTATTATTACATACGCTTTCTGGCCGTCGGACGCAATAGGTTAGGTTAGGTACGGTTGGGTTAGGTTAGGCGGGTTGCTTGGGTTGGTACCTTTCCGGTCAGGTTAAAAGGTTGATTTTTTTACGGAGTGACATAACCAAGAGAGAGACTCAACAACTGGTAAATATTGACACGAAACCCATACATCTTAAGAAGAAAGGAAGGGAGGGAAATATCAGGGGGGAAAGCGTCAAGCCATTACGACTATATAGCACTGGGAAGGGGGTCAGGATAAGGATTTGGGATGGGACCGGGGAAAGGAATGGTGCCCAACCACTTGTGGACAGTCCGGGGGGATTGAACGCCGACCTGCATGAAGCCAGACCGTCGCTCTACCCCTTGTTTGATCATAGCAAATCATTACGGGTCGTAATATATTCTTGATATCTCATGTTTTCATGTCTGTCATTTACATCAGTTTTTATGTTCAAGAATTCGCGTTAAAATATGTTTGAATTGACTCCATAATGTTTGCATGTTGTGTTGTTAAATGTTAGTAAGGGGTGGTAGTGGGGATGGTGGTACTGGTGGCGATGGTGGTACTAGTAGATATGGTGGTACTAGTAGAGATGGTGGTACTGGTAGAAATGGTGCTACTGGTAGAGATGGTGGTACTGGTAGAAATGGTGCTACTGGTAGAGATGGTGGTACTAGTAGAGATGGTGGTACTGGTGGCGATGGTGGTACTAGTAGATATGGTGGTACTAGTAGAGATGGTGGTACTGGTAGAAATGGTGCTACTGGTAGAGATGGTGGTACTAGTAGAGATGGTGGTACTAGTAGAGATGGTGGTACTGGTAGAAATGGTGGTACTGGTGGCGATGGTGGTACTGGTGGCGATGGTGGTACTGGTGGCGATGGTGGTACTGGTGGCGATGGTGGTACTAGTAGAGATGGTGGTACTAGTAGAGATGGTGGTACTGGTGGCGATGGTGGTACTGGTGGCGATGGTGGTACTGGTGGCGATGGTGGTACTAGTAGAGATGGTGGTACTGGTGGCGATGGTGCTACTGGTAGAGATGGTGGTACTGGTGGCGATGGTGGTACTAGTAGAGATGGTGGTACTAGTAGAGATGGTGGTACTAGTAGAGATGGTGGTACTAGTAGAGATGGTGGTACTGGTGGCGATGGTGGTACTAGTAGAGATGGTGGTACTAGTAGAGATGGTGGTACTGGTGGCGATGGTGCTACTGGTAGAGATGGTGGTACTAGTAGAGATGGTGGTACTAGTAGAGATGGTGGTACTAGTAGAGATGGTGGTACTAGTAGAGATGGTGGTACTGGTGGCGATGGTGGTACTAGTAGAGATGGTGGTACTGGTGGCGATGGTGCTACTGGTAGAGATGGTGGTACTAGTAGAGATGGTGGTACTAGTAGAGATGGTGGTACTAGTAGAGATGGTGGTACTGGTGGCGATGGTGGTACTAGTAGAGATGGTGGTACTAGTAGAGATGGTGGTACTGGTGGCGATGGTGGTACTAGTAGAGATGGTGGTACTAGTGGAGATGGTGGTACTGGTGGCGATGGTGGTACTAGTAGAGATGGTGGTACTGGTGGCGATGGTGGTACTAGTAGAGATGGTGGTACTAGTAGAGATGGTGGTACTGGTGGCGATGGTGGTACTAGTAGAGATGGTGGTACTGGTAGAGATGGTGGTACTGGTGACTATGGTAGTGATGGTAACGAATATGGTAGTGCAGGTAATCCAGCCGAGAGGTATAGTATAGTATCCAAACATCTTCCCACCCCTTTTATTTCCTTCCTCTCACCCCTTTATTCCCCCCTTCCCCCCTTCTTCTCAAGACCCCTCCACACATACGCCACCGCCTTTGAGGAGCAAGGAAGCGTAAAGCTCGTCTTGTCATCCTCGATAATAATGCCAAAATTATTGTACCTCCTCCTCCCCCCTGTCAACCACGAAAAGGTAAACACGCGAGTCTCACAAACCATCACTCAGGGAAGGGGAGAGGAAAGGGGGTGGAAAGGGGAACATTATCCCGTCCCAAGGTTTATGATCAGGAAGCGATAGACAGTGAAAAAAGATCGATTGGCTTGTGTGGGAATGATGCTGCTTGCTGCTCCGTAAGGAGGAGATGAAAGAGAGGGAAGGAAGGAGGCTGCGAAGGTATGGGAGAGAAGATGAGGTAAGGGAAGGGAAGGGAAGGTAAAGAGAGAATATAAAGAAAAGTGTGTGAGCAATAGAGGGGAAGGGAGATCATTCACCAGGCATCCTGGGTTGACGATCTGATCAACCAGGCTGTTGGATGACACTCAGGTCATCCCGCGTCCCCTTTGAAGGTTCCTAAATTCCTTCATTAATGGCGAAAGACATCAACTAGAGAGAATTTTGTTTTGTGTATTGAGAGAGGAGAGGTGTTTGGTCCCTGGTGTTTATAGAATTGTCTCCTGGAGCGTCTATATTCTTTCCAGTGGAGCTGTTTTACACAGCCAGTGGAGCTGTTTTTCACAGCTAGTGGAGCTGTTTTACACAGCCAGTGGAGCTGATTTACACAGCCAGTGGAGCTGTTTTACACAGCCAGTGGCTGTTTTTCACAGTCAGTGGCGCTGTTTTTCACAGCCAATGGCTGTTTTTCACACCCAGTGGCTGTTGTACACATCTTGTGGGACTATTTTACACAGCCTGCCATGCCTCCCGAATTTGTGAGTGCATGGTACCACTCCATCTAACATTTCCCAGGTATAAACTACACTTCATGACCCCTGCCTGGAGCCCTGTGGTGTATAGGTTTGTGGAGGCTGGTTAACATTTCCCAGGTATAAACTACACTTCATGACCCCTGCCTGGAGCCCTGTGGTGTATAGGTTTGTGGAGGCTGGTTAACATTTCCCAGGTATAAACTACACTTCATGACCCCTGCCTGGAGCCCTGTGGTGTATAGGTTTGTGGAGGCTGGTTAACATTTCCCAGGTATAAACTACTCTTCATGACCCCTGCCTGGAGCCCTGTGGTGTATAGGTTTGTGGAGGCTGGTTAACATTTCCCAGGTATAAACTACACTTCATGACCCCTGCCTGGAGCCCTGTGGTGTATAGGTTTGTGGAGGCTGGTTAACATTTCCCAGGTATAAACTACACTTCATGACCCCTGCCTGGAGTCCTGTGGTGTATAGGTTTGTGGAGGCTGGTTAACATTTCCCAGGTATAAACTACACTTCATGACCCCTGCCTGGAGCCCTGTGGTGTATAGGTTTGTGGAGGCTGGTTAACATTTCCCAGGTATAAACTACACTTCATGACCCCTGCCTGGAGCCCTGTGGTGTATAGGTTTGTGGAGGCTGGTTAACATTTCCCAGGTATAAACTACACTTCATGACCCCTGCCTGGAGCCCTGTGGTGTATAGGTTTGTGGAGGCTGGTTAACATTTCCCAGGTATAAACTACACTTCATGACCCCTGCCTGGAGCCCTGTGGTGTATAGGTTTGTGGAGGCTGGTTAGGGGACCAGAAACTGGGGAGAGGTTCGAGTGAAAAGGACGAGTTAGTGCCTAATCGTTTCAGTAGTTTACATGCCAGCAACTCCGGGGTAATAGGGGGTTTAAGGTGTTTATAATACGTCTATTTGCCTTGTTGAACATGTTGCTATTCAATTGGGCTGTTTCCACTGTCAAGGTCTTTGTCGACTCTGGCTTTAAAGTTGTGGATGGAGGTGGCTTCTACAACGTCTTCTTTTTAAGAGTTTTTTCGTATTTGTTGACTGTGTTGTACAGGGTGAGGTGGTGGTGGATGAGTCCTGGAGTGTGGTGGTAGTGGTGGTGGTGGTTGATGAATCCTGGAGTGTAGTGGAGATGGTGGTGGATGAGTCCTAGAGTGTGGTGGTGGTGGATGAGCTCTGGATGTAGTGGTGGTGGTAGTGGATGAGTTCTAGAGTGTGGTGGTGGTGGATGAGTCCTATAGTGTGGATGTAGTGATGGTGGATGAACAAACAGGCAATATTTTACCTTCATTACTTTTCATCATAATAACCATAGTTTACTATAACTCTACATTATAACACTCGCCTCTTTTCTCCGAATTAAATATAACAAAAATTACTAAAGTGCATAATTTATAATATTTTTCCTTCCCTCGCGCCTGTTCTCCTTGTTCATTAATGTTCAGATATAACAAAGTGTTCAATAAAGCATGGGGGGGGGGTGATGGGGGGATGGGGGTTATGGGGGTTATGGGGGGGGCGGTCTCAGGAACAAAGACCTATCGTTCAGGTCAAGATCCTTCCTCCCCAGATATCGAGATATCGAGACGAGAGAACCCAATTCCCCACGAGTGGACCCAATTCCTCGCTTCCCAAAGCCTTAAAAACCCAAATCTTCAACCTATTTACTGACCAAATAAAGTACCTATCTGTTTCCTTAACTAAAACCCTACAGCCTTGTATCTACAGCGTAATCAAGCAGACAGCTTCATGTCTGCTTGATTACGCGTCTGCTGATCTGCTTGCTTGTTTAATTCTAATTTGTTTTGTTTTCGTACGTGGGTGTGACTCTTGTTAGCAGGTTGAGTGAGAGCTTTTTCTTCCTCGTAGCTTATGGTAATCCTTACCTTACTAGTTTTCCCAGGAATACTACTCTGTAATGGGACAGGTGCCCAGTCAATCCTCCCTGGCCAGGACTCGAACCGGGACTAAAATCGCTCCCGAGGGTATAGTGTTATTACGCCCACTACCTAGGGACCTGCCTATTTATATATATATATATATATATATATATATATATATATATATATATATATATATATATATATATATATATATATATATATATATATATATTGGTGTATACTGGCAGCAGGTTTTCTTTCAAACATGTTTCATTGAATATGACCGCATATTCTGTATTTATTATTTTTTGGGTGTTCTCAATGCTTATATTCGTCGAGCGCTTACCCACTGCTCTGAATGGAGCAACGTGAGTAGAGAGTTTGAAAGAGTAACTCAGGTATTGGTGAACAACGGATATAGCAACGCGGAAATAAACGCTGCTATAAGAAGACACTTGGACCGTTGGTATAATTCAGAACCTAGAACAGAAACCACAACACCCCCAATAAAATTATATTACAAATCAACCATGCACAGTGAACATATAAAAGAGGAAAGAATAATGAAAGAAATAATCCGTAAAGGAGTAAAAAGCACTACTCCTAACCAAAACATAAACCTGATAATATTCTACAAAACCAAGAAGACTTCCGAACTCCTTATCAAAAACAGCCCGAAGCCGACGGAGAACCCTCTACAGCAGTCAAGCGTTGTATACATGTACACTTGCCCCCACGAAGGATGTAACCTTCAATGTAAGTACATAGGTATGACGTCGACCAAGCTGACGAGGCGTTTGACATGCCATCTTCAATCTGGTGCCCCTAGGAATCACATGAGACAAGCCCATGACATTACTCTAACAAGAGAAATGTTGAACAAGAATACTTGCATAATAGACAAAACCCAAGATTCAAGAAGATTACAAATTCTTGAGGCAATTCACATAAGAATAGAGCGACCTACCATGAACACCCAAATCACGGAACTATTTACTCTACCCACCATGAGAGTAAGGACAAGACAAGAACATATCGATGCCAACACAGAAGACAATGTCCAACATAACAGGCCAATTACACTGGATTAATCTTTGTGTTTGGATAGGAGATGCCTCGTATGGGCCAATAAGCCTTCTGCAGCCCCTATGTTTATCCCTTATGTATCCCCCCATGTTTTTTACCTTCATTGTATTATCACCTGACCTAATGCGGGTATAAAATCAACTAGTATTGTAAGATCTGTTCACTTGAGAATGAACCATGGAGGTTCGAAACGTCGTGCAAATTATACAAATAAGTGTAATACACTCTATAGTAAATCACTTCTTTTCTTCACCTTAAAAGTACGAAAATGAGTTTTGGAGAACTCCTATTCCAATTAAGCCCTGATGCTAAGAAAATAGTTAGAGGGATAGAAGCCCTAAACCAAAAAATAATAAATACAGAATATGCGGTCATATTCAATGAAAAATATATATATATATATATATATTAACTGAAAACTCACACCCCAGAAGTGACTCGAACCCATACTCCCACAACTGGTATGTACAGGGACGCCTTAATCCGCTTGACCATCACGACCGGACAAAAGGAAGTGATAGCCGAGGCTATATGAACCACTTCCCCGCCGGCACTCGGATGGTAATCTTGGGCATAGCATTTTATCAAATCACCTCATTCTTTGGGGCACACGTGAGGAACACAAATGCAAACAAGCCTGAATGGTCCCCAGGACTAATTACAACTGAAAACTCACACCCCAGAAGTGACTCGAACCCATACTCCCACAACTGGTATGTACAGGGACGCCTTAATCCGCTTGACCATCACGACCGGACAAAAGGAAGTGATAGCCGAGGCTATATGAACCACTTCCCCGCCGGCACTCGGATGGTAATCTTGGGCATAGCATTTTATCAAATCACCTCATTCTTTGGGGCACACGTGAGGAACACAAATGCAAACAAGCCTGAATGGTCCCCAGGACTAATTACAACTGAAAACTCACACCCCAGAAGTGACTCGAACCCATACTCCCACAACTGGTATGTACAGGGACGCCTTAATCCTCTTGACCATCACGACCGGACAAAAGGAAGTGATAGCCGAGGCTATATGAACCACTTCACCGCCGGCACTCGGATGGTAATCTTGGGCATAGCATTTTATCAAATCACCTCAAGTGGTTCATATAGCCTCGGCTATCACTTCCTTTTGTCCGGTCGTGATGGTCAAGCGGATTAAGGCGTCCCTGTACATACCAGTTGTGGGAGTATGGGTTCGAGTCACTTCTGGGGTGTGAGTTTTCAGTTGTAATTAGTCCTGGGGACCATTCAGGCTTGTTTGCATTTGTGTTCCTCACGTGTGCCCCAAAGAATGAGGTGATTTGATAAAATGCTATGCCCAAGATTACCATCCGAGTGCCGGCGGGGAAGTGGTTCATATAGCCTCGGCTATCACTTCCTTTTGTCCGGTCGTGATGGTCAAGCGGATTAAGGCGTCCCTGTACATACCAGTTGTGGGAGTATGGGTTCGAGTCACTTCTGGGGTGTGAGTTTTCAGTTGTAATTAGTCCTGGGGACCATTCAGGCTTGTTTGCATTTGTGTTCCTCACGTGTGCCCCAAAGAATGAGGTGATTTGATAAAATGCTATGCCCAAGATTACCATCCGAGTGCCGGCGGGGAAGTGGTTCATATAGCCTCGGCTATCACTTCCTTTTGTCCGGTCGTGATGGTCAAGCGGATTAAGGCGTCCCTGTACATACCAGTTGTGGGAGTATGGGTTCGAGTCACTTCTGGGGTGTGAGTTTTCAGTTGTAATTAGTCCTGGGGACCATTCAGGCTTGTTTGCATATATATATATTATATATATATACACACACACACACACACGTACTTACCTAAGATATCTGTCTATTTATCTAATTACCTGCTTGGATAATTTTTTACCTCCTAGCATGTGGATTTCTCTAACTACCCGTTTGTCTGGTATTTCAATTGTTTCTGTTCTCATCTTGTTGGGCTTGCGAGGGGTTGAGCTTTGGCTCTTGGGTCCCACCTCTGAAGGGAGATGTGATGTGAGGTGGCGAGAGAGTTTAACGAGTATAGGTGACTATTAAAGACAATTAATTACTATGCCACTCTGCACTTATGTGTCAAGTTTTAGCACACACATTCCTCCCTCATTTGGTTGGAGACAGGTTGAAGGATTACTAGATATCATTGATAGATAATGGCCTATGGAGACAAATACATAATATACCTGGTATGTATTATGTATATACGAGAGAAGGGTGGTAAGGGGTGTGTGTGTGTGAATGAGTAGTGGGAGGTGTAGGCGACGGGGCAGGCTGTTATTGTTGGCATAAATATGGTGTAATGTTAACTCTAGTGAGGAGTTCACTCGCTGCCACTTACGGGCTATTCATGCCCGTGCCACCTTTTAGGTGGCTTAATCTTCATCAATCAATCAATCTTGCCAGGGGCACACATCACCGCTCCTGTGCCAGGTAAGTCCACTACGGGCTCACCATAGCCCGTGCTACTTGGAACTTTATGTTCCCAGTAGCTGAATCTAAAACAACAACCCAGCTCGCCGGGTCGAGGTGGGCTCGTAGCTCGACATGACTTCTGAGTTATATTTTTCAACAGCATAATTGTTAGTTTACAAAAAAACTTATTGTTGTTCGGCTAACTTGTTAAAATTATTGAACACCTCTTTTTTTAACACTTAAAACCTACTTAAGATTTCGTAACACTTAAGGATAGGTCTTTGAGGCGATATCGGCTATAGTTCGACCTATGGAGAGACGATTATCTCTTCTATAGTCTCTTCTTCTCGTCTCTTCTATAGAGGAGACGATTGGGAACAACATATTTACGAATCGAGTACAAGTCTATTCACTAAATAACGATATATGTTGACCAGACCACACACTAGAACTGATGAGTGTGCCCAAGAAAATGGTCTTAAGGACCTAATGACCATCTTGGATTGCCTAAGAGTACACCGAGAGCAGCAATATATGGCCAGAAATGAAGCAAAACAATTAATAGACCAGAAACTATTCAATTTCCAGTAACTATTCTATTTATTACCGTCGTGATAGGTATCGCAAGTCTGTAGGTCAAATTAAGCTACTGAGTTCGACTATCTACAGCGGTACGCATCTTCGTATATGTGTACGCACTTTCGTGTGGTTACTCACCTATTTGTGCTTGCAGGATCGAGCACTGACTCTTGGATCCCGCCTTTCCAGCCATCGATTGTTTACAGCAATGACTCCTGTCCCATTTCCCTATCATACCTAGTTTTAAAAGTATGAATAGAGTTTGCTTCCATAATCTGTTCCCCAAGTGCATTCCATTTTTCCACTACTCTCACGCTAAAAGAAAACTTCCTAACATCTCTGTGACTCATCTGAGTTTCCAGTTTCCACCCATGTCCTCTCGTTCTGTTATTATTACGTGTGAACATTTCATCTATTTCCACTTTGTCAATTTCCCTGAGTATTTTACATGTCCCTATCATATCTCCTCTCTCCCTTCTTTTCTCTAGCGTCGTAAGGTTCAGTTCCTTCAGACGCTCTTCATACCCCATCCTTCGTAACTCTGGGACAAGCCTCGTCGCAAATCTCTGAACCTTCTCCAGTTTCCTTATGTGTTTCTTCAGGTGGGGGCTCCATGTGTGCATGTGTGTGTGTGTGTGTGTGTGTGTGTGTGTGTGTGTGTGCATGTGTACCAACAACACAACATCCCCAGAGGTGGTGTCTATGATCCACGTCTATCTTCTCCCTGTTTACACACACACACACACACACACACACACACACACACACACACACACACACACACACACACACACACACACACACACACACACACACACACACGCGCGCACACACACACACACACACACACACACACACACACACACACACACACACACACACACACCACAATTCATTTCCATTATGTAATTTCCCCCGTCATAGCCCGTTACAATTAGCGGCAGCAACAATTATAAATGAAACATCGATCCCGCCATGGCGAACGAAGTCTGTTATTTGGTCCATTGCGTGCAAGAGGTTCGTAAAGAATTTCGTAATAAATAGCTCCGGATCTATTGGCGGGCCGAGGCCTCATGAATGGTCCAGCCGTGTGGGTGATGGCCAAATTCCCACATATGGTGAGGAACATGTTGTGCTCATCCGTGTTATTGCTCATTGGGGTTATTGCTGAAGATTAGTGGTGTCTCGAGGCTGGGTGGGGGGGATTGGCTAATAGGAAAGAGGGTAGGGGGTGAGGGGGTTCCAATCACTGCTAGATAAACCCACCAAACACACACACACACACACACACACACACACGACTTAACTACAACGTTCGAGCAAGTTGGGATACCACCTAACAAATTATATATATATGTCAATTATCTAACCAGTTGTAATAACTTTGTAACGCTTTATAACAAGTTGTAACAAGATAACAATAGGGGTCGTTAGATTGTGTGTTTTTGCAGGGGAAACCCCTCATTACACACACACACACACACACACACACACACACACACACACACACACACACACACACACACACACACACACACAGTTGCCCGAACGAAGACAAAATAAACAACTACAAATTTTCTACCTCGGCTTCCAGAAAGCCAAGGCCAATAGCCAGACATTACATTAGATACGAACAATAGCTCCTCTTTCAGCCGTACAATCGACGACAACTAACGCAACAATCGGCCAGACAGGAACAATCAAAGCAGCATTTTTTTTTTTTAACAATCATGGTTGTTAGCGTGACGCAGTTCGTGGTCTTAATGTCTTAATGAAAGTCTTAATAATATAGTCTTAAAAGCCTTAAAGTCTGAAAAGCCTTAAAGTCTTAAGTCTTGTCTTAAAAGTCTTAAAAGTCTTAAAAGTCTTAAAGTCTTAAAGTCTTAATAATAAAGTCTTAAATTAATAAAGTCTGAATAAAAGACTTGAGACAAAGGAAGTCTGACGTTTCGTGATGGTTTGTGACGTCTTTCCTGTAGGACTAACGGAAGTGGACGGTTGTTAGCAGGTAGTTTGGGATCATTGCTGGATTCCTATTAACATGTGCAATTGGTAATTTGTTTTCCTTACGAGGTTTTAATAGGGAGAGAATAGGAGGAAGAGAGGGGGGGGGGGGGGAGGAGGGATGTGGGTGTGTGGAAGGTGGGGGAGAGAATGTACATGGGAGATTGGTCAAAGGAAGAGGAATGTCCTCTTCAATGTCCTCATTCCTCTTCAAAGGAAGAGGAATGTCCAGGTTTAAATGTTAAATTTTGCCCCGAGGGGCGAGTTTATTGGGCAGCGTCACTCATCCTGTGAGTGGACACACCGCCATAGTGACAGTATTGGGCAGCGTCACTCATCCTGTGAGTGGACACACCGCCATAGTGACAGTATTGGGCAGCGCCACTCATCCTGTGAGTGGACACACCACCATAGTGACAGTATTGGGCAGCGCCACTCATCCTGTGAGTGGACACACCACCATAGTGACAGTAATGGGCAGCGCCACTCATCTTGTGAGTGGACACACCACCATAGTGACAGTATTGGGCAGCGCCACTCATTTTGTGAGTGGACACACCGCCATAGTGACAGTATTGGGCAGCGTCACTCATCCTGTGAGTGGACACACCGCCATAGTGACAGTATTGAGCACCGCCACTCATCCTGTGAGTGGACACACCGCCATAGTGACAGTATTGGGCAGCGCCACTCTTCTTGTGAGTGGACACACCGCCACAGTGACAGTATTGGGCAGCGCCACTCATCCTGTGAGTGGACACACCGCCATAGTGACAGTATTGGGCAGCGTCACTCATCCTGTGAGTGGACACACCGCCATAGTGACAGTATTGGGCAGCGTCACTCATCCTGTGAGTGCACACACCGCCATAGTGACAGTATTGGGCAGCGCCACTCATCCTGTGAGTGGACACACCGCCATAGTGACAGTATTGGGCAGCGCCACTCATCCTGTGAGTGGACACACCGCCATAGTGACAGTATTGGGCAGCGTCACTCATCCTGTGAGTGGACACACCGCCATAGTGACAGTATTGGGCAGCGCCACTCATCCTGTGAGTGGACACACCGCCATAGTGACAGTATTGGGCAGCGTCACTCATCCTGTGAGTGCACACACCGCCATAGTGGCAGTATTGGGCAGCGCCACTCATCCTGTGAGTGGACACACCGCCATAGTGACAGTATTGGGCAGCGTCACTCATCTTGTGAGTGGACACACCGCCATAGTGGCAGTATTGGGCAGCGCCACTCATCCTGTGAGTGGACACACCGCCATAGTGACAGTATTGGGCAGCGTCACTCATCCTGTGAGTGGACACACCGCCATAGTGACAGTATTGGGCAGCGTCACTCATCCTGTGAGTGGACACACCGCCATAGTGACAGTATTGGGCAGCGCCACTCATCCTGTGAGTGGACACACCGCCATAGTGACAGTATTGGGCAGCGTCACTCATCCTGTGAGTGCACACACCGCCATAGTGGCAGTATTGGGCAGCGCCACTCATCCTGTGAGTGGACACACCGCCATAGTGACAGTATTGGGCAGCGTCACTCATCTTGTGAGTGGACACACCGCCATAGTGGCAGTATTGGGCAGCGCCACTCATCCTGTGAGTGGACACACCGCCATAGTGACAGTATTGGGCAGCGTCACTCATCCTGTGAGTGGACACACCGCCATAGTGGCAGTATTGGGCAGCGTCACTCATCCTGTGAGTGGACACACCGCCATAGTGACAGTATTGGGCAGCGTCACTCATCCTGTGAGTGGACACACCGCCATAGTGACAGTATTGGGCAGCGTCACTCATCCTGTGAGTGGACACACCGCCATAGTGACAGTATTGGGCAGCGCCACTCATCCTGTGAGTGGACACACCGCCATAGTGACAGTATTGGGCAGCGTCACTCATCCTGTGAGTGGACACACCACCATAGTGACAGTATTGGGCAGCGTCACTCATCCTGTGAGTGGACACACCGCCATAGTGACAGTATTGGGCAGCGTCACTCATCCTGTGAGTGGACACACCGCCATAGTGACAGTATTGGGCAGCGCCACTCATCCTGTGAGTGGACACACCGCCATAGTGACAGTATTGGGCAGCGTCACTCATCCTGTGAGTGGACACACCACCATAGTGACAGTATTGGGCAGCGCCACTCATCCTGTGAGTGGACACACCACCATAGTGACAGTATTGGGCAGCGCCACTCATCCTGTGAGTGGACACACCGCCATAGTGACAGTATTGGGCAGCGCCACTCATCCTGTGAGTGGACACACCACCATAGTGACAGTATTGGGCAGCGCCACTCATCTTGTGAGTGGACACACCGCCATAGTGACAGTATTGGGCAGCGCCACTCATCCTGTGAGTGGACACACCGCCATAGTGACAGTATTGGGCAGCGCCACCCATCCTGTGAGTGGACACACCGCCATAGTGACAGTATTGGGCAGCGCCACTCATCCTGTGAGTGGACACACCGCCATAGTGACAGTATTGGGCAGCGCCACCCATCCTGTGAGTGGACACACCGCCATAGTGACAGTATTGGGCAGCGCCACTCATCCTGTGAGTGGACACACCGCCATAGTGACAGTATTGGGCAGCGCCACCCATCCTGTGAGTGGACACACCGCCATAGTGACAGTATTGGGCAGCGCCACTCATCCTGTGAGTGGACACACCACCATAGTGACAGTATTGGGCAGCGCCACTCATCTTGTGAGTGGACACACCGCCATAGTGACAGTATTGGGCAGCGCCACTCATCCTGTGAGTGGACACACCGCCATAGTGACAGTATTGGGCAGCGCCACCCATCCTGTGAGTGGACACACCGCCATAGTGACAGTATTGGGCAGCGTCACTCATCCTGTGAGTGGACACACCGCCATAGTGACAGTATTGGGCAGCGTCACTCATCCTGTGAGTGGACACACCACCATAGTGACAGTATTGGGCAGCGTCACTCATCCTGTGAGTGGACACACCGCCATAGTGACAGTATTGGGCAGCGTCACTCATCCTGTGAGTGGACACACCGCCATAGTGACAGTATTGGGCAGCGCCACCCATCCTGTGAGTGGACACACCGCCATAGTGACAGTATTGGGCAGCGTCACCCATCCTGTGAGTGGACACACCGCCATAGTGACAGTATTGGGCAGCGCCACTCATCCTGTGAGTGGACACACCGCCATAGTGACAGTATTGGGCAGCGTCACTCATCCTGTGAGTGGACACACCGCCATAGTGACAGTATTGGGCAGCGCCACTCATCCTGTGAGTGGACACACCGCCATAGTGACAGTATTGGGCAGCGCCACTCATCTTGTGAGTGGACACACCGCCATAGTGACAGTATTGGGCAGCGCCACTCATCTTGTGAGTGGACACACCGCCATAGTGACAGTATTGGGCAGCGCCACTCATCTTGTGAGTGGACACACCGCCATAGTGACAGTATTGGGCAGCGTCACTCATCCTGTGAGTGGACACACCGCCATAGTGACAGTATTGGGCAGCGTCACTCATCCTGTGAGTGGACACACCACCATAGTGACAGTATTGGGCAGCGCCACTCATCTTGTGAGTGGACACACCGCCATAGTGACAGTATTGGGCAGCGCCACTCATCCTGTGAGTGGACACACCGCCATAGTGACAGTATTGGGCAGCGCCACCCATCCTGTGAGTGGACACACCGCCATAGTGACAGTATTGGGCAGCGTCACTCATCCTGTGAGTGGACACACCGCCATAGTGACAGTATTGGGCAGCGCCACTCATCCTGTGAGTGGACACACCGCCATAGTGACAGTATTGGGCAGCGCCACTCATCCTGTGAGTGGACACACCACCATAGTGACAGTATTGGGCAGCGTCACTCATCCTGTAAGTGGACACACCGCCATAGTGACAGTATTGGGCAGCGCCACTCATCCTGTGAGTGGACACACCACCATAGTGACAGTATTGGGCAGCGCCACTCATCTTGTGAGTGGACACACCGCCATAGTGACAGTATTGGGCAGCGCCACTCATCCTGTGAGTGGACACACCGTCATAGTGACAGTATTGGGCAGCGTCACTCATCCCGCGTATTCATATACGTGCAAAACAACCGAGTTTCTTACGGAGTGGCAAATCTAGTGAACCACTTATACGCATCATCACATGTGGTCTATTCTTATGTTAAATATGGATTTTTTTCCCTAACATCACGCAGAATTTTGTTTTCTAGTATCACCAAGGTAGCGCCTCTTGACACACACTATGTGATCTTTCATATAGTCTAGAACAACTGCTCCAATGCATCAATGTACCTAAATATGTTAAATATTGGTTTTAATACTCATTCTCCATTGGTACTTCATCAATTTGCAGGCGAGGAGTCACAATAACGTGGCTGAAATATGTTGACCAGACCACACACTAGAAGGTGAAGGGACGACGACGTTTCGGTCCGTCCTGGACCATTCTCAAGTCGATTGTGATACGTCGTCGTCTCTTCACTTTCTAGTGTGTGGTTTGGTCAACTTCATCAAGTGGTTAATCTGTACTTCGATTTGGGGCCAGATTTGTGTGGTGATAAGGTACGCTTAAGGTACAGCTGTTAGTGGTAGCGTCCCTTAAGTGGAATATATATCCATTTCAACCTGAATCTTGCAGAACAACTTGCAAGATCTGGTTCAATTGCCTCCTTAATATTGTCATACTGGTTCCAGCCGTATGTCACATATTTACACTCACACATTACAAGATCAAATGAGAAAATCATTTGGAGTAATGAGGGGGATTCGAACCATCGACCTAGGTACTGCCAGGGACACGAACATTATAAAAAGAATCATAGGCTATTACAGTCGCCTATTTTTCGTCAACACACTTCACATATCCGGGAGTTTAAAACAACAACAAAATGTTACAAATTTAACACATTTATTCCCGTGCAGGTCAGAGAGGTTAAAGGTCAGCAACTGTCAGTCCACCTGACAAGACCCTCCAATTTTAACAATTTCTCAGATCACGTGAATAGTGTATATTTTAAACGGGAGCAAACAAACAAGAAAATCACACCTTCCTTGATATTAACAAGTCAGCCTGGATATGTTAATTCATGTTAATTCACAGTCTGGCGAGGTTAGTTCTGCGTGGACTGATATTAAGTCTTCCTAGGGCAACACCCTCTTTGGGGGCAAAAGCGTACTATCCCTCACCTTTAGACAAAGTCGGTCTGCACGTGTTATAATGATATATTTTCACCCAAGTTATGGTCGGTATTTTTCTAGTTGGGTTGTCAGTCATTCACTTCCTGGTCATCATAAGCCCAAATCAGGCTGTCTGTTGGCGAAGGTGAAGACATTAAATTATACCGTGAATTGTATTCACCTACAACAATGAGATTGTATTCACCTACAACAATGAGATTGTATTCACCTACAACAATGAGATTGTATTCACCTACAACAATGAGATCGCGAGTCCGTGTTTAAGAGAATGGCGTTTCTACCAGATACATAGACAGTCTGTGTGTTTGTATAACTGTCACATTAGTCGAGAGAGTATAGTGATCAAACACACACACACACACACACACACACACACATGTCAATGTTTGCAGATGACGCAAAATTAATGAGAAGAGTTGTGACAGACGAGGATTGTAGGATCCTCCAAGAGGACTTAAACAGGCTGCAGAGATGGTCAGGGAAATGGCTACTGGAGTTTAACACCAGTAAATGTAAAGTTATGGAAATGGGATCAGGTGACAGGAGACCAAAGGGACAGTACACAATGAAGGGGAACAGCCTACCTGTAACGATTCGAGAAAGAGACCTGGGAGTGGATGTGACACCTAATCTAACTCCTGAGGCACATATAAATAGGATAACGACAGCAGCGTACTCTACACTGGCGAAAATTAGAACTTCATTCAGAAACCTAAATGAGGAAGCTTTTAGGGCGCTTTACACTGCCTACGTGAGACCCGTCTTAGAGTATGCCGCGCCATCATGGAGCCCCCACCTGAAGAAACACATAAAGAAACTGGAGAAGGTTCAGAGGTTTGCGACGAGGCTTGTCCCAGAGCTACGAGGGATGGGATATGAAGAGCGGCTGAAGGAACTGAACCTTACGACACTAGAGAAAAGAAGGGAGAGAGGAGATATGATAGGGACATATAAAATACTCAGGGGAATTGACAAAGTGGAAATAGATGAAATGTTCACACGTAATAATAACAGAACGAGGGGACATGGGTGGAAACTGGAAACTCAGATGAGTCACAGAGATGTTAGGAAGTTTTCTTTTAGCGTGAGAGTAGTAGAAAAATGGAATGCACTTGGGGAACAGGTTGTGGAAGCAAATACTATTCATACTTTTAAAACTAGGTATGATAGGGAAATGGGACAGGAGTCATTGCTGTAAACAACCGATAGCTAGAAAGGCGGGATCCAAGAGTCAATGCTCGATCCTGCAAGCACATATAGGTGAGTACATATAGGTGAGTACACACACACACATACACACACACATACACACACACACACACACACACACACACACACACACACACACACACATACACACACACACACACACACACACACACACACACACACACACGTCAAGTTTATGCCAGAAGCGACCACAGAAGAACTCAAGTCAGCGACAACACACACAAAATTTATAGTTCAAAGCAACAATTGAATAAACCCCTTTTAAAACATCATTAATAACACAATATACAACCTATGTCAGAAAACACGTCCAGTATGCAGCTCCTTTATGGCTCTCACACATTGGTAATTACATTAATATATCATCAAAAGGTTTAGTTAGTTTTTTAATAATTAGATTTCCCTACGATATCAGGTTAAGATTGATCTAAATTAAAAATAATAAGAGAGTAGTATCAGGGGAATGAGCCAAGCCATTACGACTATATAGCACTTGAAATCAGTCAGGATAAGGATTTGGGATGGGTCCTCGTTCAAGACTTTAAGAGAATGAGATTTTCAGAACAAGAAAAAAGCAAGAAAGTCGAAGGCACAGGTGTAAAATGAAGATGCAGACTTACAAGGGATAAATGCGTTTTCCAGCAGAGTACCCATCGTATCCAACAGGGTAGTGGTGTATGTAGATCTCCTCCCTCCCTCTCCCATGTTTTAAAACTATATATGGCTAAGACATTAATCAGAAGCTGAAACATTAGACAGGTAGCAACGTCGGCAACCCCCACTCTCTCCCTCTCCCTCTCACACTCTCACTCTCTTACTCTCTCACTCTCTGGTTGCAGGAAGGCATAGGAGAAGACTACTTTTCAGTCCTGTTACCATCTCCCGAAGCACTTTAAATATGTAACAGGTTGGCAATCAAATTTGTCTGCATTCAACTATTCCATCAACCCAAAATGACATTTAATGTTCCAATACAACAGTAATCCAAAAATCCAATCCAATAATCCAAAATACAATAATACAAAATAATCCAAAAACAATCCAATCCAAAAAAACAATAAAAATAAATAATAAAATTAAATTGAATAGGGTTAGTCTTTGATAATTTAATATGTTTTCATAATATAATGAAAAATTAATTTAATAATTGTGTATAATAATTAATAAAAAATCATTTATATTACTTTTAGTCCCGTTATCATCCCCATTTTCATAATAACGTTGACAATCATTTATAATAACCACTAAACACTTCGTCATATCAGCACAAGGTCCAGCAAAAAAAAAAAAAAAAAAAAGAGGACAATGTAGGAAAAAATCACTCTTGCATCAGGAAAGTTGAGAGAGCGAGCTATACGTCATTCCCAGGGTGTTCCTATTTGTTTGGGAGTTGAGAGTGAAGGCACTCAGTCACACTCTGGCCTCACCAGAGTGAAGAGTTCCACTCACCTTCCCTGCTGCAGATATTGACCTAAAATCCTCTTTATTAAATGCTAAATTTTGTATTTGGGGGAGCACACAGTGAGAGAGAGAGAGAGAGAGAGAGAGAGAGAGAGAGAGAGAGAGAGAGAGAGAGAGAGAGAGAGAGAGAGAGAGAGAGAGAGAGAGTGTGTGTGTACTCACCTAGTTGTTCTTGCGGGGGTTGAGCTCTAGCTCTTTGGTCCCGCCTCTCAACCGTCAATCAACTGGTGTACAGATTCCTGAGCCTATTGGGCTCTATCATATCTACATTTGAAACTGTGTATGGAGTCAGCCTCCACCACATCACTGCCTAATGCATTCCATTTACTAACTACTCTGACTAAGGCTAACCTTGCGATGAGTGATTAATTGATATAGGCTAAGACCTATATCAACCTTTGAAGGGTTATTTAAACCTATATCAACCTCTGAAGGGCTATTTAAACCTATATCAACCTCTGAAGGGCTATTAAGGTTTATATCAACCTCTGAAGGATTATTAAGGTCTATATCAACTTCTGGTAGGGCTATTAAGACTAATCAACCTCTGGAAGGGTTATTAAGACTTATCAACCTCTGGAAGGGTTATTAAGGCCTATCAACCTCTGGAAGGGTTATTAAGGCCTATCATCCTCTGGAAGGGTTATTAAGGCCTATCAACCTCTGGAAGGGTTGTTAAAGATACAACTTACGAGCTCTGAAACCTCACAACCAAAAGGTTGTTACTATTATAAACAACCTCATAATTCTTCCCCGTTTAAAACAATTCTGTAATATACATCAACAAAGCCGCCATGATTGAGGAAAAGATGAACAGGTTTCGCTAAAGAGCATCGGGTAAATGCTCGCTACCATCCAAAGAATTCCAAGCAACAAACGCATTTGTTTCCGTGCCCAGTCAGTTCAGGTTCTTGGAGTGGGTGCAGATGCAAGGAACGGGGGGGGGGGGTGTAGGGGGGGTGTAGGGTGGTGTGTGTAGGGGGGGTGGACAGGGGTAGGAAGGGGGGGGTGGTCAAGATTCCTTCATGAATGGAGTGGTATGTAAAGAGCGTGCTAGTTGTGTGTATATTATATATATATATATATATATATATATATATATATATATATATATATATATATATATATATATATATATATATATATATATATATATATATATAATATATATATATATATATATATATATATGTATATCACGAAAATAAACACGTGATTAAGAATGTGACAATGTCAGACCACGGAGGAAAAATGAAACAGGAATTTCCTTAAGTACTTTCGTATATTAAATACATCTTCAGAAGGTTGATAGACCTTCTGAAGATGTATTTAATATACGAAAGTATTTAAGGAAATTCCTGTTTCATTTTTCCTCCGTGGTCTGACATTGTCATATATATATATATATATATATATATATATATATATATATATATATATATATATATATATATATATATATATATATATATATATATATATATATATATATATATATATATATTGTGACGATAATCTCCTTCAAGAGAGATTGAGCCTGCTCTTCCCTCCTAAGTACATCCCTATACAACTAATAACAACAATAACAACTAATATAGAAGATATATCCAACAAGTACAACACCACGTTTTGCCCAGAGAGCAAACGTATTCAGCACCGGGACACCTGCTCCACCTCCGCCACTCAAACCAGCAAACTGCTTGTCCGTCACCTGCCTATCGCTGATTGGCTGGCGCCCGTCGCACCTGCTCCTCCACCCGCCACACAAGCTGACGTCTGAGCCCCGCGACCGACAGTCATCAGAATATACCGTGCTCTCCACAAGTTAACACGTCTCATTGGTAGACTAAGCCTTGGCTTACGTGTACTAAGGGAGGTGGCAGCTTGAAGCCAATATTCCTGCACTAATATAATTTCCTTGCTATTACTCACTTGTCTTAACGTAACTTTTCATTTGCCAGTGATTATTCTTATTATTTTGTTTGATTGATTTTATGTTACAATTTTTATGTCCAATTTTATTCATGTTTTTCTTTTCTAACGTAATTAAAATTTCATTGTTAAATTTACTTGTGTTTTGTGTGTCTTCCCATTACCTTACCACAGACGAAAGTTCCAGATTTTCTCTTTTTGTTTCTTTATGTGACGAGGCCATACCCCTAGCTTTTGAAACAGCCGAACACCAATGCGTTACCGTCACATAAGTGGGGGCCTGTCCTAGGAGCTTCACTCAGGTACTGGTGCCAAGTAGTAATTTATGGTAAGCGTATTTGGCTTTGGTAACGTAGCTTTTACTATTTTTCATATTCAATTTCATTTTTATATGGTGCTGTGTGTATTGTGCATTACGAGAGTAGCATATGGTGAAGGTGAGACAAATTTGGATTACGTGGTGACTGGAGGCCTCAGTCATACTCTTAATTGGTCATCTCTCCCTCCGTGTTATTACTCGTGTTTACCATCTTTTGTCCCTTTGATATTTCTCATATTTTCGACAGATCATATTGGTACCCTGGTACTGTGGTCTGCCTCCGGGTCAAGTGCACCTAATCTTCTGCAATCTGACTGTAGGAGGATAAAGAGGGCCATAGTTCCTCTAGCACGAACTTTAGTTGCTGAATTGGGACCTCAGCAGCAGTTCGTCACCAGTTGACACCTCGCACCCCTACACGTCAGTCAGAGATGATGATACCTACGTTGGTAGGGAATTAGCTTTCTTTTTCAGAGCACAAAAGTTCGCTAATTCTGTAAGTATCATATTAATTTCAGTGGGAAAAACTTGCTTATGTCCTATAGAGACTCGGCAAGGTATGCCTACATCCTTGGACTACCAATTTTACTTTTGAGGCAATTAACTGTTTCATTTGTTTTCGAAACTCAGTTTCACTTGTTTAGTAGGATTTTCTTGCCCTTATCCTCTTACATGAGTACCGGGTACAAGATTTCCTGCGACCTTGATTTAAATTCATCATTTAACATCTTGTACTTAACTTTAATTGTTAAAGATTCCACAGGATAGGTACCAGTTGCCACGTTGTCCTGTTTCTGACATTCACTATATCACAACGGTATATTCGTTGTACATTTATTTGCTAATTTCACCATGTTTTGTCTCCAAGCTTTCCGTGCAGATCCAGCAGGTGCAATAGGGACTTTTAAGTCATGCCAAGAGAGCTGAATTACAAACTCTTGCACATGAGTATCAACTAACAGTTCCCTACCAAGCCAACAAGAGTGAAATACACAACCTGTTACTGGATCATTTCTTAGAGCAAGGTAAGATAGACTCTGAAACTCATGAAACTTACTATATTGCAGATAAAACTGATTTGGCAACGATGAAACTCAAACTAGAGCTGGCCAAGATTGAACGTGAGCAGCAAAGAGAAGCAGCTGCCATACGAAAAGAAGAACACGAACGAGAAATCGCCCTCAAGGAACGTGACCTCGCCCTCAAGGAACGTGAAACTGCCTTGAGGAAAGAAGAACACGAACGTGAACTCGCCCTCAAGGAACGTGAAACTGCCTAGAGGAAAGAAGAACACGAACGTGAACTCGCCCTCCAGGAACGTGAGGTTGCAATGCTCCAGGAGCGGGAACGAGTACAGCTTGAAACCAAACAACGCGAGTTGGAGATGCAACACGAACATGACAAGCAACAAGCGACTCTGGCTCTAGAGTGTCGTCAACGAGAATTCACGTTGGAAACTTCACACCTCGCTCAACGCCAGCAAGCTACTGCCAATCTTCCCGTCAGTTTTAATATATCACATGCAAGTAAGTTAATGCCATCCTTTGTAGAAGCAGAAGTTGACTTGTTTTTTACCACCTTTGAAACCCTTGCTAATCAACTCAGTTGGCCTGCCGACCAATGGGCCACACTTCTCAGAGTCCATCTTACAGGTAGAGCGGCAGTCACACTCAGTACTTTGGCGTCTGAGAATGACTACCAGACTCTGAAACAAGCCGTGTTGGACGCCTACCTTCTCTCCACAGAAAGTTATAGAAGGAAATTCCGTGACCACCTGAAGGCAAGTACCACTACCTTTCTCGAGTTTTCTAACACAAAACGGAGATATTTTATGAAATGGCTGGAAGCAGCACATGTCTCTACTTTTACAGAACTCGTCAACCTGATGCTAGTTGAAGAATTCTTGAGGCGTGTGCCGCCTCCTGTCCGTCTATATTTAGCAGATAAAGAAGAAACCGACTACCTAAAGTGTGCTAAGTCGGCTGACACTTACAGCCTCATCCACCGGCTGACACCAGAACCATCCTCCAGTAAGAAGTCGTGGTACAGTTACGAGAAAGTGAGTACCGATCAAGCTGGCTCGCAATTGTACTGCAAGTATTGTAGACTCTATGGACATACCATAGATAAGTGTGGTAAGTCTCAATACAAAGGAACCACTGACACGCAAAAACCCAAACCAACTCCTCCTAAGTCCGGTAAGCCTGTGATGAATGTTGGTGTTCATGTTAATGATCTTTCTCTTTTCAGTAACCACCTGTATACTGGAACTGTCTCTGCCAACGGTTCAAATCCGGAGGGACGTTTCAAATTGAAGATCTTGAGGGACACAGCGGCTCTTCAATCGATCATCTTGAAGTCGGCTGTGCCCAACATCGCCTACACCGGAGAAACTGTCTTCATCACTGACCTCACTGCTACCACTCCTTATCCTCTCGCCAGAGTCCACCTGGATTGTCCCTTCGTGAACGGAGAAGTCCAAGTCGCCGTCAGGGAAAAGCCTTTTCCCATGCCTGGAGTGCAACTTCTCCTGGGCAACGACTTGGCAGAAGACCTGCAACCGACCAACCTGATCGTCATGGACAAACCCCAGGTGTGTACCTCTGTGCCAATTAACCCTATATTCGAGTATGTTCCAGCAAAGGTTCAAGAGAGTGATGAAGTTTCTCCTCCGGTTCTAGTGACCACCCGTGCACAAGCCGCACGACCACAGCCAGCTGACTACTGCTACCGCTGTCCCTCAAGACCCTCAGAAACTACCCCCGAATCTGACCAAGTTGGAGTTCCGTAAGTTGCAGAGGGAAGATCCTACCTTAACACCATTATTTTTCCAGGCTGAGACTCAACCCGACAGTATTCCTGGGTTCTTCCTAGAGAACGACTTGCTCTACCGCAGATATAGACCCAGTAAACTGAAGGAAGAGGACGATTGGGCCAACATCGAACAACTTGTGATTCCTACCAGCCTGCGGCCCACTATTCTACACCTGGCCCATGGAGCACTC
The DNA here is from genome assembly GCF_040958095.1 of Procambarus clarkii. Lineage (NCBI taxonomy): Eukaryota > Metazoa > Arthropoda > Malacostraca > Decapoda > Cambaridae > Procambarus > Procambarus clarkii. Next base: position 2,113,721 of record NW_027189135.1, read on the forward strand.
TCCCACTACGGATTCAACAAGACTTACCATGGAATTCGTCAAGACTACTACTGGCCAGGTATGGTAAATAGCGTCAAACAGTACGTAAAACAGTGTCATACATGTCAGATGGCAGGCAAACCGAACATCTCCATTCCCAGAGCGCCACTGATTCCCATACAGGTGCCTGCGGAACCTTTCCACAGACTTATTATAGACTGTGTTGGTCCTTTACCTCGGACCAGTTCAGGTAACGCCTATATCTTAACCATCCTGTGTCCTACCACCAGATTTCCCATAGCAGTTCCAGTGAAGAACATTACGGCTGCTACGATTGTGAAGCACTTATTGAAGATCTTCACCCAGTATGGATTTCCCAGGGAGATTCAGAGCGACTGTGGTACCAACTTCACCAGTGATCTCTTCAAAAGGACACTGGAGGAGTTCAACATCAAACAGGTATTGTCCAGCCCTATCATCCTGCTTCACAGGGTTCTCTTGAGCGTAGTCATCAGACTATCAAAGCACTCCTGAAAAAGTTTTGTAGTGAAACCTCTAAGGATTGGGATAAGCAAATTGATCTGATTATGCACATTTATAGAAGTCTTCCCAATGAGTCCCTAGGAGTATCTCCTTATGAGATGCTCTACGGCCGTAAGTGCCGTACTCCCCTCAAGGCTTTCAAAGACTCTCTCCGAGATGCCACCTTCAGTGAGCATCAGAATGTGCCCCAGTTTCTTCAAAACCTTCAACACATTCTAGAGTCCACAGTTTTGCCCATGATAATCTATTGAAAGCACAGGAGAGGATGAAGACTCATTACGACCAGACCAGCAAAGTAAGAAAATTTAAGCCGGGAGACTTTGTGCTAGCATACTTCCCTATCCCAGGTTCTCCTTTACAAAACAGGTTTTCAGGACCCTATCGCATCAAGGAGTGCAGAAACAACCATAACTACGTTCTAGAGACTCCAGATAGGCGGCGGAAGACCCAGCTGTGCCACGTCAACCTCCTGAAGCTATATAATGGTACTCCTCCCACTGTCATGTTAAACTATTCTACATTTACAGAACCATACATTCACAGTGAGACCTTCCCTGCTTCTCCTCCCGAAAGCACTGACAAGGAGTCAGCGCTTTCTAATTCAGAAATCCTTAATGATCTTCCCAACTACTTTCAGGATAATCATAGTGCACCTCTCGTCAAGATCTTCAGAGAACATCAGGAGTTGTTCCGAGATGACCCCCAAGAGTGTAATGTTACCCAGCACGACATCCAACTGCTCCCCGACACCCGGCCTATTCGTCAACCCTTCTACCGAATCAGCCCTAGCAAGAAGGAAGTCATGCGTGCTGAGGTGCAGTACCTCTTGGATCATGGACTGGCTACACCTTGTGAGTCCCCCTGGGCCTCACCCTGTATCTTGGTGCCCAAACCCCAAGGTAAGGTGAGGTTATGTACTGACTATCGTAAACTAAATAACGTGACGGTCAAGGATGCTTACCCTTTGCCAAGGATAGATGACATTCTTGACACCATTGGTAATGCCCAGTACTTGTCCCAAGTGGACTTGCTGAAGGGGTACTATCAAGTGTGTCTAACGGAGCGAGCTAAAGAAATATCTGCCTTTATCACTCCTTTTGGACTTTTCAGATATGAACGCCTTCCTTTCGGACTATGTAATGCCCCGGCCACCTTTCAGAGAGCTGTCAACCGTGTCATCCAGGGCTTGGATAACACATACGCCTACTTGGATGATATCGTCGTAGCATCCAACACCTGGAGTGAACATCTGCTCCAGCTGCGACGTCTGTTCGCCAAGCTCCTGACAGCCGGCCTCACCATCAACCTGGGCAAGTCCACCTTCGCGAAAGGTAAAGTGCGTTATCTGGGTCATGTTATTGGGAGTGGCAGCCTAGCTCCGTTAAACTCACACACTCAAGCCATCCAACATTATCCTCAGCCTACCACCAGGAAGCAGCTCCTGTGCTTCCTTGGTCTTGCCTCCTACTACCGTAGGTTTGCGAGAAATTTCAGTACAGTCGCCACACCTCTAATCCTATTAACCAGTCCCAAGCAACGGTATAATTGGACCATGCAGCAAACCGTTGCTTTCGAACAACTCAAATTCCTCCTCTGTTCTAATCCCATTCTCGCCTCGCCAGATATCACCAAGCCTTTCGTCCTTCATGTCGACGCCAGTGGTACCGGCATCGGGGGTGTCCTGATGCAGCAACGAGGCGAGGAGGTTCTACCTGTCGGCTACAAATTGAAACCACACCAGAGGAACTACAGCACTATTGAAAAGGAGCTACTATCCATCGTCCTGAATCTCCAACACTTCGCTCCGTACCTATAAGGCGCCAGGTCTACCACCATCTTCTCAGACCACAACCCTCTCCGCTTCCTACATCAAGCCCAATTCACTAACCAGCGTCTTCTACGATGGGCTTTGTATTTACAAGATTTCAACCTGGAGATCCGCTATATCAAGGGTTCTGACAACATCATAGCCGATGCCCTCTCCAGAGTTTATGAAGTAGAAGCAACTCCACCTATTACTCCACCACATAACGACGTACTTCTTCCAGAACCGCAGGCTTCGGGGGAGAGTTGTGACGATAATCTCCTTCAAGAGAGATTGAGCCTGCTCTTCCCTCCTAAGTACGTCCCTATACAACTAATAACAACAATAACAACTAATATAGAAGATATATCCAACAAGTACAACACCAAGTTTTGCCCAGAGAGCAAACGTATTCAGCACCGGGACACCTGCTCCACCTCCGCCACTCAAACCAGCAAACTGCTTGTCCGTCGCCTGCCTATCGCTGATTGGCTGGCGCCCGTCGCACCTGCTCCTCCACCCGCCACACAAGCTGACGTCTGAGCCCCGCGACCTACAGTCATCAGAATATACCGTGCTCTCCACAAGTTAACACGTCTCATTGGTAGACGAAGCCTTGGCTTACGTGTACTAAGGGAGGTGGCAGCTTAAAGCCAATATTCCTGCACTAATATAATTTCCTTGCTATTACTCACTTGTCTTAACGTAACTTTTCATTTGCCAGTGATTATTCTTATTATTTTGTTTCATTGATTTTGTTACAATTTTTATGTCCAATTTTATTCATGTTTTGCTTTTCTAACGTAATTAAAATTTCATTGTTAAATTTACTTGTGTTTTGTGTGTCTTCCCATTACCTTACCACAGACGAAAGTTCCAGATTTTCTCTTTTTGTTTCTTTATGTGACGAGGCCATACCCCTAGCTTTTGAAACAGCCGAACACCAACGCGTTACCGTCACATATATATATGTCTCTATACTGCTAGTATTTCTTAGTTTAGGCTAGTTCAACTTATCAGTGTAATACACGCTTGTATGTGTATATGTGAGTGTATATACGCATGAACACCAAGTTCTAAAAATACAACACAACTGGTTCTCGACACGTTAGAAAGTATTCCACACCTCCAATGCCTCAGCTCAAAGTTTTTTTGTTGTATTTTTTTGTTGTATTTATATATTTTTGCCTTTGGGGCCTGTCTGAGTATGTTTTATAAGCATTCTCTGGCCCCTTGTTCGGCGGGTCTGGTTGGTTTAAGAGTCGTTAGAGATAAAGAGGCTTCGTTACAGGGTTCATAACACAGAGAGACAAGATGTTGACACTCCCACGGTGTGGTTGGTTAGGATTCCTTGCTCAGAACACCGTGGGAGGTACAGAGTGTCTTCCTCCTTGGGGCTAAGGGTACTCTCCCTTAGGCCACTGGGAGAGATGCAATGTCTCCCAGGCAATTCCCTGAGAGCAATAATCTAACACCTCCCTCAGGCCACCGTGGGAGAATGAACAACAAGAAGAACAGTGTATTCCCACCTTAACTCCCACCAGCTAATGTTTTCCCAAATACAACACTGTCTATCACAAGAAAAAAAAAATTGCTACTGAACCCATTACATTTTTGCAGCAATGCATCACTAATTCTTCAAAATCCATGTTTCGAAATCCAATTGCACATCAATTGTCCATTTGGAAGACTGATGTCTTTATCACGTAAGAACGTCTACAGTTGCACATTAATCACGTGCATCAACTATAGCAAATCTCTTAGTTGATGAGTGAATGGAATACAGAAACTGTAATTACAATGCTGAATGTTTACTGTAATTATACAGTAATCTGTATGACAAACTATTCTCACTGTCAGGGAGTGAAGATGCCTACACACACACACTCACACACACACATACACACTATCAGGAGACTCCAGGTGGTCTCACACACTATCAGGAGACTCCAGATGGTCTCACACACTATCAGGAGACTCCAGATGGTCTCACACACTATCAGGAGACTCCAGATGGTCTCACACTATCAGGAGACTCCAGATGGTCTCACACTATCAGGAGACTCCAGATGGTCTCACACTATCAGGAGACTCCAGATGGTCTCACACACTATCAGGAGACTCCAGATGGTCTCACACACTATCAGGAGACTCCAGATGGTCTCACACACTATCAGGAAAGTCCAGATGGTCTCACACACTATCAGGAGACTCCAGATGGTCTCACACACTATCAGGAGAGTCCGGAAGGTGACTCACACACACTATCCTCATAGCGGTAGTGAAGATGGCCACAAACTTCATTGTCAATTATTAATTAATTTTTTTAATATATCTGTTTCGCTGTTACTATTTACAACCAATGAAATACAAGATTATGGTAGCTAATAGTCAAATTGTACAATAACGAGACACTTGAAAAAGTTGTAACTTGAAATGAGTGCACTTAAGTGCTTCGTCTTCCTTGCTATCAAGGGTCATATTTTTCTGTGTTTACCACTCGTGAAGATGATGAACAAATGGTGAACACAACGCATGTACGCCACCCTTGATGAACACCCCAAATAATGAACACCACAAATGATGAACACACGAAGAATAGCATCGCCCATATTGAACACACACACAATGAACAGTCACCCCCACGGGATGAACACCTTTCATGAACAATATCATTGCCTTGACGTCAGCCAAAACTAACTAACTCACTCAATCCCCCGAACGACCTAAACTGTGTTCATCAACCAATCCACGCAGCTCCCCACCACCCACGCGAAAGGACGAGATGAATCCGCATTCACTTCCAGACAACAACATTCTTAAAACCTTTCTCCCTCCTCTGACGATTTCTCAGAAACAATACAAGCAGATATAAGCCACTGTGAATGCTCTGAGCCAGTAAGAAGCCACCAAGCCAACCACAATAGCCGCATTATAACGGGGGGAGCCCCCAAGAGTGGTTGGCTAGCCGGGGTTCATTTGTATACAACGCCAACGCCAACGCCTTGGGGTGCGGGGCACCGACAGATGGCAGCACTCCCGATGGGCATTTGTCTCTTGTCAGCTGTTAGGGATGAACTCGGGCTTGTTATTACCGGAAATTTTCGCCCAGTGTCGTCATACTCTGTCACCACTAACAGCTGAACAGCCCCTCCCACAACTCCTTGTTTGCCACTTGCGTTACTACTCTAATTTGCGAAACCTGTAGATCTTTCCTCAATCAAGGAGGCTTTGTATGCAGTTATTAAATATCTCATGAACTCCAAAGCACTACGAGGCAGTTTATAACGATAACAACCCTGGGTTGTGAAGCACTACGAGGCTGTTTATAACGATAACAACCCTGGGTTGTGAAGCACTACGAGGCTGTTTATAACGATAACAACCCTGGGTTGTGAAGCACTACGAGGCTGTTTATAACGATAACAACCCTGGGTTGTGAAGCACTACGAGGCTGTTTATAACGATAACAACCCTGGGTTGTGAAGCACTACGAGGCTGTTTATAACGATAACAACCCTGGGTTGTGAAGCACTACGAGGCTGTTTATAACGATAACAACCCTGGGTTGTGAAGCACTACGAGGCTGTTTATAACGATAACAACCCTGGGTTGTGAAGCACTACGAGGCTGTTTATAACGATAACAACCCTGGGTTGTGAAGCACTACGAGGCTGTTTATAACAATAACAACCCTGGGTTGTGAAGCACTACGAGGCTGTTTATAACGATAACAACCCTGGGTTGTGAAGCACTACGAGGCTGTTTATAACAATAACAACCCTGGGTTGTGAAGCACTACGAGGCTGTTTATAACGATAACAACCCTGGGTTGTGAAGCACTACGAGGCTGTTTATAACAATAACAACCCTGGGTTGTGCAGTTTGCAACTCCAAATGCGTTTAATATAAACAAAAGCCGAGATAATTTGGGAAAGATGTACAGGTTTCGTTAGCATGAGGGCCTGACAGGTGAGTGGACAGCGGTCGTGATTCGTAGTCCTGAGGTTCCGGATTCGATCCCCGGTGGAGGCGGAAACAAATGGGTAGAGTTTCTTTCACCCTGATGCACCTGTTCACCTAGCAGTCAATAGGTACCTGGGAGTTAGACAGCTGCTACAGGCTGCTTCCTAGGGGGTGTGTAAGAAGGAGGAGGCCTGGTGGAGGACCGGGCCGCGGGAACGCAAAGCCCCGAAATCATCTAGATAACCTCAAGATAATCTCAAGATAACCGCAAGATAATCTCAAGATAACCTCAAGATAATCTCAAGATAACCTACGTAAATGCCTGATGAATCCTGAACCGTGTTACGCGGATCCGTTTTTCCCACACCTTGACTACTCCTAATGCTCTTATCATAGTTACTCTCACTCCTAATTAGTTACGTTACTCCTAATTACTCGTTATGATGACGCCTGTTAATTAGGCCTCCTCATTACATCACGTCAACAAACTTGCGTTTTCGTAATTTAAACAATTTAAAAAATTTTATTAGCACCTGAAAATGGCAGAAATACGTTAATTTAGCCACTCTGCTTGAATGGCCACTCCGTCAAAAATCGAACTTTATAACGTAACTAGTTACACATACGAACCACAAAAGCAACCCCACCTAACGAGTCCGATGCATAGAAAACGTATTTATATGTGAGATGTCACTTTTTTATTTAATAGTAAACTGCACTTGCAACGTTGGTTGCTATAACCAAAAAAAAAAAAATGCCGTGGCCTATTTAATTTTGACGATAGGTTGGATAATTTATATTGGTCACCACCGAATAGTGCAACTATTCTGGGTGGTTCTAAATCAGGGGTTCTCAAACTGGTGGTTTTTGGATCAATGGCAGTCTGAAGGGTGTATATATATATTTATATATATTTACCTTTAGACTCCTTCTGAAGATGTATTAATATACGAAAGTACTTAAGGAAATTCCTGTTTTAATTTTCCTCCGTGGTCTGACACTGTCACATTTTTAATCACGTGTTTATTTTCGTGATATACACACACATATTTACCTATGTTCTAATGTGGCTCTAGTTTGCACATGTTCCCAGACTGATCGAGAATTTAATGTGTACAACAGTACCAAAGGTGTTCTAAATGTAATAATGATTGGGATTGTAGGGTTAATCTTGCAAAGTTGACCGAGACTAGCATTGTCTATTCGGAATTTCTTCTAATGGGCACATGTTGCAAAGTTGCTGTGGTGTGTAACCGTTCCAAAGTGGTTCTTGTCACGTTTATCAACTCACACACTTCGGAATATATATATACACACGGCTAGCTAGAAGGCAGGGGACCAAGAGCTACACCTCACTTTCCCATTGTCACAAATAGGCAAGCATTAACAGGTAAGCACTAATAGGGGTGGGTGGGTAGGGAACTTTAACTCGAGGAACTCCTGGGAACTCGCCTGAGACACTCAAAGAAGGCATTGAAATACACTGGGAACCAGCCAGTCGCACTCAAGGAAAGGGGCTGACGCACTCGAGGGACACTCAAGACAAAGGGAAGTCCGCCCAAGACACGCACGATCCTCACTCTCTCAAGGGTTGTTAATACCTAGAGTGTCCCTGTAGGTGAAAAATAATATGCTTTGCAATATATTGGTTTCGCTAGCATTGTCTGGCGCCCCGGGCCAGGAGTGTGAGCTGGGGAAGAGGGCTGGGAAGAGGGCTGGGAATAGGGGTGGGAACGTGGGGAATAGGGAATGGGGCTTTTGGAACAAACGGGGAAATAGTAAACGAAAGCAGAGAGAGAGTAGTGGAAAAGAAACAGTCCTTTCAGGTTGACTGTGATGGAAAGTTTGAGCTCTGGTTGGTCCTTTTCCATTGCCGTTACTACTCCATATGCTGTAGGAAAGTGGTCTGTGTGCATTATTTTGAATTTTGGAAGATGTGCAGAGTCTGGCGATGTCTGGTGTGTGACTGGTGGTGTCCTCTCCTGTCTCATACTGTCGTCATGTGGTTGGGAGGTGGACAGAGAAGTCTGACACTGGCTTACTGGTGTAGCACTGGTGACAGCACTGACTGGTGCTGTCCTTTCTAAGTCCATTATGTCTGGTGTCTTGCTGGTAGAAGCACGTAGTGGAGCCTCGATAGCAGTTTTCTTCGGTGCCTGCTGCATCTCGGTCCACTGTCCCTCCTCGTCTGAAAGCTGCCTCCATTGCCTTTTTCTCTTTGACTTCCCCATGACGTCTCCATGAAGTGAGGAGCGATTCCTTGCCCTACCTAATGCCTGAGATACTTCCAGGCCTGAAGAAATTCATTGCCCTCCAATGGAGGTCGTAAAATGATTCTTCCAGGTGGAATCAGGGATAACTAACACCTAATTGAGCTGTTTGGTCAATCTTTCCCTGTTAGGCTAAATACACCTTCTAAGGTGCCCCCTTGTGGCGATGCTTGCAGGGTATCGCCTCGCCCTTCAGGATAGGACTTGCTATCTGGTCACTGAGTGATATCTGGTCAGTGATACGGTCCTCACAAAAAAAAGAAAAAACTCGGTCATGGGCGACGAGTATAATATGACAATCTGGGTCACCTGCATACTGGGTTGTGCAAAATACAAGTCAGCTGGGCAGCAGATAATCAACAACGTTGTTTTTCCATCATTTGTAGACGAAATCGGCCTTGTTTCCTTCCAAATAAGATATTCTCCGGGTCTTGAAGTACTGATGTGTTCTTCCTCACAAAACCGTAATGATTTGAGTTGATGGGTGCTTAGAATCTTAAGTTTTCCAGGGAACCAAACCACGTGTAACCAGCTAGCAATGGCGCCGGCAGCGATTCTGGTGGGGGCTGATTGTGTGGATGGTTATGAATGGTTGTTATGGTGGATGGCGAGCTGGTCGTTGTTGTGCCTCAGAGTCCCAATTGCATGGTTGGAGATGCAGGGGCCTCTCTTGGTGGGGCCAGCACTGCCTCAGGAACGCACATGCCGGTAAGGCCATTTGTGGCATACAGGGCTTAAATTTTAAATTTTGCCCTGAAAGCGAGTTTATTGAACAGTGTAACTCATGCTGTGAGTGTGTAACAAACTAGGCTGTTGTAAGAATTATTCCAGAAGGTTCCAGAAGTTCGAGTAGGGACCTGACCTCTCAACAACGCCCAGTCCCCTGGGAATTAGCAGGTCTGAGTCACAAATGGCGGGCATCTTTGTTCATAGCTGCGTATAATGAACCATCCTATAGTATTCAGTAATTTAGAGAAAATTAGCCTTTATTCATTTTGCATTAAAATTGTATTGTATAATAGTACTGGATACAATATCAAGAGTATTCTAATTATTGAGTTTAAGTCACCATCAGTGACGTCACGAATCAGATCTAACTTGTAAGGCGGAGTGACCGGCGGTCATAGGTCATCAGGGTTGACAGGTCTACGATTTCTCAAAGTTTTAATAACCATTTTTGTGATCGGGAACAGCTCTGCCGTTAGATGTTTGTCTAATTTAATTTCAGTAAAATAATTCAACCAGTCTGGATCAATTCAGTACAAACAGAGGTTAATTGTTATAACTTAAACCTTGCTAGTAACTTTGTGAAACTTTGACTAGGCGGAAGGTTACAATGCTCTGTCTGGGGTAGACGAGACAAGGAAGAAATCAGTGTGGAAACGGGAGCAGCTGGGATAAGAGGTCAAACATCTTACCTCTCCCCGAGACCAGCCCAACATCTAGAGCTGGTCGCCCAAGGTATAGTTGCTATTGTTAATTATAGGGATAGTCTTCTCATTTGCCACTCAGGTCAAGTAGGGAGTGTTAAAGTGACAGGGAGTGAACATATTTAGATTTTGTTTTAGTTTTCTTTTAATAAATCAAGTTAATAATTTGCATTTTTATTGTTTCCATTTGGTTATGTGTATACTTGTCCTGGTCACGTGGTCCACACGAGGCAGAGTTGTATTGGGCGCCGATTCTAACATCGAATCGGAATTATCATTACCGTGTAATTTATTCCACACTCAAGGTCATCGTTTATAGTGGGGATCAAGCCCCTAGGTTGATTAATTAGCGTGATCGATCCAGACCTCGATCATTGCTCTTGTGTTACTGGTCTGGTGGTGGCAGTGTAGAGGCGACTCTAGGGTTTTGCTCAGAGCCTAGGTCACGTCATACTGGGTGTAGAATCCTAAGTCGGTCAATCGTCTTAGGACCACGTGGCGTGGAGTTGGCTTTGGCAAAAGTTTTGGAGTCCCTTGGTAGAGAATAAAAAGTAAGAATACGGGTAGAGAGGGCGAAGAAGGAAGTAGAGAGAGGGAAACCTAACCCGTGTTACAAGTGGACACACCGCCATAGTGACAGTATTGGGCAGCGCCACTCACCTTGTGAGTGGACACACCGCCATAGTGACAGTATTGGGCAGCGCCACTCATCCTGTGAGTGGACACACCGCCATAGTGACAGTATTGGGCAGCGTCACTCATCCTGTGAGTGGACACACCGCCATAGTGACAGTATTGGGCAGCGCCACTCATCCTGTGAGTGGACACACCGCCATAGTGACAGTATTGGGCAGCGTCACCCATCCTGTGAGTGGACACACCTCCATTGTGATAGTATTGGGCAGCGCCACTCATCCTGTGAGTGGACACACCTCCTTTGTGATAGTATTGGGCAGCGCCACTCATCCTGTGAGTGGACACACCGCCATAGTGACAGTATTGGGCAGCGCCACTCATCTTGTGAGTGGACACACCGCCATAGTGACAGTATTGGGCAGCGCCACTCATGCTGTGAGTGGACACACCGCCATAGTGACAGTATTGGGCAGCGCCACTCATCCTGTGAGTGGACACACCGCCATAGTGACAGTATTGGGCAGCGTCACTCATCCTGTGAGTGGACACACCGCCATAGTGACAGTATTGGGCAGCGCCACTCATCCTGTGAGTGGACACACCGCCATAGTGACAGTATTGGGCAGCGCCACTCATCCTGTGAGTGGACACACCGCCATAGTGACAGTATTGGGCAGCGTCACTCATCCTGTGAGTGGACACACCGCCATAGTGACAGTATTGGGCAGCGCCACTCATCCTGTGAGTGGACACACCGCCACAGTGGCAGTATTGGGCAGCGCCACTCATCCTGTGAGTGGACACACCGCCATAGTGACAGTATTGGGCAGCGTCACTCATCCTGTGAGTGGACACACCGCCATAGTGACAGTATTGGGCAGCGCCACTCATCCTGTGAGTGGACACACCGCCATAGTGACAGTATTGGGCAGCGTCACCCATCCTGTGAGTGGACACACCGCCATAGTGACAGTATTGGGCAGCGCCACTCACCTTGTGAGTGGACACACCGCCATAGTGACAGTATTGGGCAGCGCCACTCATCCTGTGAGTGGACACACCACCATAGTGACAGTATTGGGCAGCGCCACTCACCTTGTGAGTGGACAAACCGCTATAGTGACAGTATTGGGCAGCGCCACTCATCCTGTGAGTGGACACACCTCCATTGTGATAGTATTGGGCAGCGCCACTCATCCTGTGAGTGGACACACCGCCATAGTGACAGTATTGGGCAGCGCCACTCATCTTGTGAGTGGACACACCGCCATAGTGACAGTATTGGGCAGCGCCACTCATGCTGTGAGTGGACACACCGCCATAGTGACAGTATTGGGCAGCGCCACTCATGCTGTGAGTGGACACACCGCCATAGTGACAGTATTGGGCAGCGCCACTCATCCTGTGAGTGGACACACCGCCATAGTGACAGTATTGGGCAGCGCCACTCATCCTGTGAGTGGACACACCGCCATAGTGACAGTATTGGGCAGCGCCACTCATCCTGTGAGTGGACACACCGACATAGTGACAGTATTGGGCAGCGTCACTCATCCTGTGAGTGGACACACCGCCATAGTGACAGTATTGGGCAGCGCCACTCATCCTGTGAGTGGACACACCGCCATAGTGGCAGTATTGGGCAGCGCCACTCATCCTGTGAGTGGACACACCGCCATAGTGGCAGTATTGGGCAGCGCCACTCATCCTGTGAGTTAACACACCGCCATAGTGACAGTATTGGGCAGCGCCACTCATCTTGTGAGTGGACACACCGCTATAGTGACAGTATTGGGCAGCGCCAATCATCCTGTGAGTGGACACACCGCCATAGTGACAGTATTGGGCAGCGCCACTCACCTTGTGAGTGGACACACCGCCATAGTGACAGTATTGGGCAGCGCCACTCATCCTGTGAGTGGACACACCGCCATAGTGACAGTATTGGGCAGCGCCACTCACCTTGTGAGTGGACAAACCGCCATAGTGACAGTATTGGGCAGCGCCACTCATCCTGTGAGTGGACACACCTCCATTGTGATAGTATTGGGCAGCGCCACTCATCCTGTGAGTGGACACACCGCCATAGTGACAGTATTGGGCAGCGCCACTCATCTTGTGAGTGGACACACCGCCTTAGTGACAGTATTGGGCAGCGCCACTCATGCTGTGAGTGGACACACCGCCATAGTGACAGTATTGGGCAGCGCCACTCATGCTGTGAGTGGACACACCGCCATAGTGACAGTATTGGGCAGCGCCACTCATCCTGTGAGTGGACACACCGCCATAGTGACAGTTTTGGGCAGCGTCACTCATCCTGTGAGTGGACACACCGCCATAGTGACAGTATTGGGCAGCGCCACTCATCCTGTGAGTGGACACACCGCCATAGTGACAGTATTGGGCAGCGCCACTCATCCTGTGAGTGGACACACCGCCATAGTGGCAGTATTGGGCAGCGCCACTCATCCTGTGAGTGGACACACCGCCATAGTGACAGTATTGGGCAGCGTCACTCATCCTGTGAGTGGACACACCGCCATAGTGACAGTATTGGGCAGCGCCACTCATCCTGTGAGTGGACACACCGCCATAGTGACAGTATTGGGCAGCGTCACCCATCCTGTGAGTGGACACACCGCCATAGTGACAGTATTGGGCAGCGCCACTCACCTTGTGAGTGGACACACCGCCATAGTGACAGTATTGGGCAGCGCCACTCATCCTGTGAGTGGACACACCACCATAGTGACAGTATTGGGCAGCGCCACTCACCTTGTGAGTGGACAAACCGCTATAGTGACAGTATTGGGCAGCGCCACTCATCCTGTGAGTGGACACACCTCCATTGTGATAGTATTGGGCAGCGCCACTCATCCTGTGAGTGGACACACCGCCATAGTGACAGTATTGGGCAGCGCCACTCATCTTGTGAGTGGACACACCGCCATAGTGACAGTATTGGGCAGCGCCACTCATGCTGTGAGTGGACACACCGCCATAGTGACAGTATTGGGCAGCGCCACTCATGCTGTGAGTGGACACACCGCCATAGTGACAGTATTGGGCAGCGCCACTCATCCTGTGAGTGGACACACCGCCATAGTGACAGTATTGGGCAGCGTCACTCATCCTGTGAGTGGACACACCGCCATAGTGACAGTATTGGGCAGCGCCACTCATCCTGTGAGTGGACACACCGCCATAGTGACAGTATTGGGCAGCGCCACTCATCCTGTGAGTGGACACACCGACATAGTGACAGTATTGGGCAGCGTCACTCATCCTGTGAGTGGACACACCGCCATAGTGACAGTATTGGGGAGCGCCACTCATCCTGTGAGTGGACACACCGCCATAGTGGCAGTATTGGGCAGCGCCACTCATCCTGTGAGTGGACACACCGCCATAGTGGCAGTATTGGGCAGCGCCACTCATCCTGTGAGTTAACACACCGCCATAGTGACAGTATTGGGCAGCGCCACTCATCTTGTGAGTGGACACACCGCTATAGTGACAGTATTGGGCAGCGCCAATCATCCTGTGAGTGGACACACCGCCATAGTGACAGTATTGGGCAGCGCCACTCACCTTGTGAGTGGACACACCGCCATAGTGACAGTATTGGGCAGCGCCACTCATCCTGTGAATGGACACACCGCCATAGTGACAGTATTGGGCAGCGCCACTCACCTTGTGAGTGGACAAACCGCCATAGTGACAGTATTGGGCAGCGCCACTCATCCTGTGAGTGGACACACCTCCATTGTGATAGTATTGGGCAGCGCCACTCATCCTGTGAGTGGACACACCGCCATAGTGACAGTATTGGGCAGCGCCACTCATCTTGTGAGTGGACACACCGCCTTAGTGACAGTATTGGGCAGCGCCACTCATGCTGTGAGTGGACACACCGCCATAGTGACAGTATTGGGCAGCGCCACTCATGCTGTGAGTGGACACACCGCCATAGTGACAGTATTGGGCAGCGCCACTCATCCTGTGAGTGGACACACCGCCATAGTGACAGTTTTGGGCAGCGTCACTCATCCTGTGAGTGGACACACCGCCATAGTGACAGTATTGGGCAGCGCCACTCATCCTGTGAGTGGACACACCGCCATAGTGACAGTATTGGGCAGCGCCACTCATCCTGTGAGTGGACACACCGCCATAGTGACAGTATTGGGCAGCGTCACTCATCCTGTGAGTGGACACACCGCCATAGTGACAGTATTGGGCAGCGCCACTCATCCTGTGAGTGGACACACCGCCATAGTGGCAGTATTGGGCAGCGCCACTCATCCTGTGAGTGGACACACCGCCATAGTGACAGTATTGGGCAGCGTCACTCATCCTGTGAGTGGACACACCGCCATAGTGACAGTATTGGGCAGCGCCACTCATCCTGTGAGTGGACACACCGCCATAGTGACAGTATTGGGCAGCGTCACCCATCCTGTGAGTGGACACACCGCCATAGTGACAGTATTGGGCAGCGCCACTCACCTTGTGAGTGGACACACCGCCATAGTGACAGTATTGGGCAGCGCCACTCATCCTGTGAGTGGACACACCGCCATAGTGACAGTATTGGGCAGCGCCACTCACCTTGTGAGTGGACAAACCGCTATAGTGACAGTATTGGGCAGCGCCACTCATCCTGTGAGTGGACACACCTCCATTGTGATAGTATTGGGCAGCGCCACTCATCCTGTGAGTGGACACACCGCCATAGTGACAGTATTGGGCAGCGCCACTCATCTTGTGAGTGGACACACCGCCATAGTGACAGTATTGGGCAGCGCCACTCATGCTGTGAGTGGACACACCGCCATAGTGACAGTATTGGGCAGCGCCACTCATGCTGTGAGTGGACACACCGCCATAGTGACAGTATTGGGCAGCGCCACTCATCCTGTGAGTGGACACACCGCCATAGTGACAGTATTGGGCAGCGTCACTCATCCTGTGAGTGGACACACCGCCATAGTGACAGTATTGGGCAGCGCCACTCATCCTGTGAGTGGACACACCACCATAGTGACAGTATTGGGCAGCGCCACTCATCCTGTGAGTGGACACACCGCCATAGTGACAGTATTGGGCAGCGTCCGTCATCCTGTGAGTGGACACACCGCCATAGTGACAGTATTGGGCAGCGCCACTCATCCTGTGAGTGGACACACCGCCATAGTGGCAGTATTGGGCAGCGCCACTCATCCTGTGAGTGGACACACCGCCATAGTGACAGTATTGGGCAGCGCCACTCATCCTGTGAGTGGACACACCGCCATAGTGGCAGTATTGGGCAGCGCCACTCATCTTGTGAGTGGACACACCGCCATAGTGACAGTATTGGGCAGCACCACTCATCCTGTGAGTGGACACACCGCCATAGTGACAGTATTGGGCAGCGCCACTCATCCTGTGAGTGGACACACCGCCATAGTGACAGTATTGGGCAGCGCCACTCATCCTGTGAGTGGACACACCGCCATAGTGACAGTATTGGGCAGCACCCAATACAGAATGCTGATGTGATATACACGGACTTCGCAAAGGCCTTCGATAAATGTGACCATGGCGTGATAGCACACAAAATGAAGTCAATGGGAATAACCGGTAAAGTAGGACGCTGGATACTCAGTTTTCTGTCAAACAGGACTCAGCGAGTAACTGTCAACCATATAAAATCTAGTCCAAGTGCAGTGAAAAGCTCTGTACCTCAGGGTACAGTCCTTGCACCACTGCTTTTCCTTATTCTCATATCAGATATAGACAAAAATACAAGTCACAGCTTCGTATCATCCTTTGCAGATGACACAAAAATCAGTATGAAAATTACCTCGGCTGAGGACATTGAAAAACTTCAAGCTGATATTAATAAAGTTTTCGACTGGGCATCAGAAAATAACATGATGTTTAACAGTGATAAATTCCAGGTACTCAGGTACGGTAAAAATGAGGACCTTAAACATAATACAGAGTACAAAACACAATCAAATGTACCCATAGTAGGAAAACAGCATGTAAAGGATTTGGGAATAATAATGTCGGACGACCTAACGTTTAAGGAGCATAACCAAGCAAATATTGCGACAGCCAGAAAAATGATAGGATGGATTACGAGAACTTTCAAATCCAGGGATCCCATCACAATGGTTGTACTCTTCAAGGCACTTGTGTTGTCCCGTCTTGAGTACTGCTCAGTACTCACTTCCCCCTTCAAAGCAGGAGAGATTGCTGAAATAGAGGGAATACAGAGAACATATACGGCACGCATAGACGCAATAAAGCACCTAAATTATTGGGATCGTCTCAAAGCCCTCCAAATGTACTCACTAGAAAGAAGACGAGAGAGATATCAAATAATATACACCTGGAAGATACTGGAGGGCCAAGTACCAAATCTACACAGTAAAATAACAACATACTGGAGTGAACGACATGGAAGAAAATGTAGAATAGAACCAATGAAGAGCAGAGGTGCCATAGGCACAATCAGAGAACACTGTATAAACATCAGAGGTCCGCGGTTGTTCAACGTCCTCCCAGCAAGCATAAGAAATATTGCCGGAACAACCGTGGACATTTTCAAGAGGAAACTAGATTTATTCCTCCAAGGAGTGCCGGACCAACCGGGCTGTGGTGGGTATGTGGGCCTGCGGGCCGCTCCAAGCAACAGCCTGGTGGACCAAACTCTCACAAGTCGAGCCTGGCCTCGGGCCGGGCTTGGGGAGTAGAAGAACTCCCAGAACCCCATCAACCAGGTATCAACCAGGTATCACCACTCATCCTGTGAGTGAACACACCGCCATAGTGACAGTATTGGGCAGCGTTACTGATCCTGTCACTTGTACCCAGACACAGCTGGAACTTGCTTAACTGTCTCTAATGAGCAGCTTCTTAAACAAGAAGATTAACACTGTCCACTCTGAAAATCTTACGTTATCTTGCGGGTACAAAATTGAGGAATCTTTTAAGAACAGTATCTATATTTGACAAATGGTATTTTCCTAACTCAAACAATGTGGCATATTTCTAATGATTCTTAGACGTTTACATTCTCTCAGGTAGTAGTCAAGACGGTGTCCATCACTCTCTTCAACATCTCTGCTCAACTGTTGTTTCCATTCTGAATTTCCATGGATATTTATATCCAAGACGGATTCTTGCTATTACCGATTCTCTCCCACGGCCACCTCCTCTTATTCCATAATGATTGGGAGTGCCAATTGCAACCATGTTGTACCAGCGTACAGATTCACCGATTTGTTCTTCTGTCCTCCTTTTCTCAGTTACCCTGTCACGGTGATATTGCCTGATAATACCTCTAAATTTGTAGAAGAGTCTTGTGTATGAAGTATTCAATATGGTCTCCTTCAGCGGCTTCAGCAGCCAGCACATCTGCTCGTTCATTTCCACAGATTCCAACATGGGAAGGGACCCACAGAAATTTGACGACTCTTCCCTGGTTGGTAAGTACTCTCACAGCTCTCTTGATTTCAGCGACTATTGCAAAATTTTCTGCCCGATTTTAACGAAGGCTTTGTAACGCTGCTTTTAAATCAGTGCCGATCCCTGCACCATTAGTGTTTCCCTGTGAGGTAGCAATCCATTTCCCGAGTCTCCCCTTGACACCCTTGCATGCAAGCTCGTCCAGGATCGCAATCTCCTGTGCTTTGCCGAGGGGAGCCTTCGAGGTCAACAAATACAGAATACTTATGTGTCATTAGCCAAGTAATTAATTATACAGTTTGCTGTGCTCCGTCCTTTGACAAACCCGTTGACCCCGTCCCTTCTCCCCTAGTCTACCTATTTTGTGCAACAGTCGGTTTAGGAAGATCCTTTCAAGCATCTTGCATGTGCATGACATGAGACTGATAGGTCTGTAATTGCCGGGGTCATTGGGCTTTGGTATGGGAACAATTATTGCGTGTTTCCATTGTGTGGGCAACACTCCACATAGGAATGATTTGTTAAAACAGGTGGAGTAGTGGATTCCCAGACACTTCACACAATGCAATGAGTATGTCGTAGGTGATGCCATCTTCACCAGATGCTGTACTTTTACCCTTTTTTATAGGCCCCCCTTCCTTAATTCCTGGGTTGTGATTGGTTCCCCATACTCGTCATCACTAGACTGTGATCTTGTTATCCTAATTCCTCGGTTATTATATTGCAGGAGCTGTTCCCTGCTTATTTCACCAAGGAGGGAGGAGGGGGATGCTGCATCACTCCACTTCTGTATTACCTGGTTAATACCTGGTTGATGGGGTTCTGGGAGTTCTTCTACTCCCCAAGCCCGGCCCGAGGCCAGGCTTGACTTGTGAGAGTTTGGTCCACTAGGCTGTTGCTTGGAGCGGCCCACAGGTCCACATACCCACCACAGCCTGGTTGGTCCGGCACTCCTTGGAAGAAACAATCTAGTTTCCTCTTGAAGATGTCCACGGTTGTTCCGGCAATATTTCTTATGCTCGCTGGGAGGGTGTTGAACAACCGCGGACGTTTATACAGTGTTCTCTGATTGTGTCTATGGCACCCCTGCTCTTCACTGGTTATATTCTGCATTTTCTTCCATATCGTTCACTCCAGTACGTTGTTATTTTACTGTGTAGATTTGGTACTTGGCCCTCCAGTATCTTCCACGTGTATATTATTTTATATCTCTCTCGTCTTCTTTCGAGTGAGTACATTTGGAGGGCTTTGAGATGATCGCAATAATTTAGGTGCTTTATTGCGTCTATGCGTGCCATATATGTTCTCTGTATTCCCTCTATTTCAGCAATCCATCCTGCTCTGAAGGGGGAAGTGAGTACTGAGCAGTACTCAAGACGGGACAACACAAGTGCCTTGAAGAGTACAACCATTGTGATGGGATCCCTGGATTTAAAAGTTCTCGTAATCCATCCGATCATTTTTCAGGCTGACGCAATGTTTGCTTGGTTATGCTCTCTAAACGTTAGGTCGTCAGACATCGTTATTCCCAAATCCTTTACACGCTGTTTTCCTACTATGGGCACATTTGATTGTGTTTTATGCCCTGTATTATGTTGAAGGTCCTCATTTTTACCGTACCTGATTACTTGGAATTTATCACTGTTAAACAACATGTTATTTTCTGATGCCCAGTCGAAAGCTTTATTAATATCAGCTTGAAGTTTTTCAATGTCTTCAGTTGAGGTAATTTTTATACTGATTTTTGTGTCATCTGCAAAGGATGATACGAAACTGTGACTTGTATGTTTGTCTATATCTGATATGAGTATAAGGAAAAGCAACAGTGCAAGGACTGTACCCTGAGGTACAGAGCTTTTAACTGCACTTGGACTAGATTTTATATGGTTGACAGTTACTCGCTGAGTCCTGTTTGACAAAACTGAGTATCCAGCGTCCTGCTTTACCGGTTATTCCCATTGACTTCATTTTGTGTGCTATCACGCCATGGTCACATTTATCGAAAGCCTTTGTGAAGTCTGTGTATATCACATCAGCATTCTGTTTTTCTTCTAAGGCCTCAGTTACTGTCGTAGTGATCAAGTAGCTGTGAGAGGCACGATCTTCCCGCTCGAAATCCATGTTGGCCTGGTTTGTGAAGGTCATTGGACTCTATGAAATTGGTGACCTGACTCCTAATCATTCTCATAATATTTTATAATGTGCGACGTTAGTGCAACTGGTCTATAATTTTTTGCCAATGCTTTGCTCCCTCCCTTGTGTAGAAGGGCTATGTCTGCTACTTTAAGTGCATCTGGTATCTCCCCCGTGTCCAAGCTCTTTCTCCACACTATACTGAGTGCCTGTGCTACCAGCACTTTGCATTTCGTTATAAATATTGAATTCCATGAATCTGGACCTGGGGCCGAGTGCATGGGCATGTTTTCAATTTCTCTTTCAAAGTCTAGTACGCTCGTGTTGATAGTTATATTTACAGGGGTTTGAATATCCCGCATAAAGAAATTGTCTGGATCTTCCACCTTCATGTTGTTTATTGGAGTGCTAAACATGTCCTCATACTGATTTTTTAGGATTTCACTAATTTCTTTGTCATCCTCCGTGTATGAACCTTCACTTGTACGAATAGGTCCAATACTGGCAGTGGTTTTTGCTTTTGATTTCGCATATGTGAAGAAGTATTTTGGATTTTTCTTTATTTCCTGAATTACTTTCTGTTCTAACAGCCTTTCTTCAGTTTGATATGAGTGTTTCAATTTCCGCTCGATTTCTTCAATCTCCCTATTTAAATTATTCCTTCTTTGACGGGAAATTCGTGTCTGCATAAACATTTTGGTTATTTTTTTCCCTTTTTTTTATAGTGTCGTCTGCGTTCTCTTTCTATGTTGGATTTCTTTCTGGCTTTCCTCAAAGGAACATGTTTCAGACAGACTTGATACGGTTCCGAAGTCAGTTTTTCTATTCCTTCTGTAGGATTTGTATTACTTAGAACAGTTCCCCATGGAATGTTTGTAAGTTCCCTATTTATTTTATCCCAGTCTATCCTTTTATTATTAAAACTGAATTTACTGAATAGCCCCTATTCAGGAATATTAATACCTCAGCCTTACCCTTGGGGTCTTTGTGAGCCGAAGGCCGAGTTCTGCCACCCTTTAGCTATCTGAATGTTTGCCCACACTTGTCTCGCAGATGTTTCTCTTCCAATGGAGCTAGTGAAGTCAAGCCATTGTCTTTCCCACTCTTCAATCTTCTCTTCCCTGGCTACTTGACACATAAGTTTTAAACAGCCCTTGATTGCTTTCAGTGGGATGTCACCTTGAGGTTACCTTGAGGTGCTTCCGGGGCTTAGCGTCCCCGCGGCCCGGTCGTCGACCAGGCCTCCTGGTTGCTGGACTGATCAACCAGGCTGTTGGACGCGACTGCTCGCAGCCTGACGTATGAGTCACAGCCTGGTTGATCAGGTATCCTTTGGAGGTGCTTATCCAGTTCTCTCTTGAACACTGTGAGGGGATTGCCAGTTATGCCCCTTATGTGTAGTGGAAGCGTGTTGAACAGTCTCGGGCCTCTGATGTTGATAGAGTTCTCTCTCAGAGTACCTGTTGCACCTCCGCTTTTCAACGGGGGTATTCTGCACATCCTGCCATGTCTTCTGGTCTCATGTGATGTTATTTCTGTTTGCAGGTTTGGGACCAGCCCCTCTAATATTTTCCACGTGTAAATTATTATGTATCTCTCCCGCCTGCGCTCAAGGGAGTACAGATTTAGGCTCTTTAGTCGGTCCCAATAGTTTAGGTGTTTTACCGAGTGGATTCTAGCAGTAAAGGATCTCTGCACGCTCTCCAGGTCAGCAATTTCTCCAGCTTTGAAAGGGGCTGTCATTGTGCAGCAGTACTCCACTCTAGAGAGCACAAGCGTTTTGAAAAGTGTCATCATCGGTATAGCTTCTCTAGTGTGGAAAGTTCTTGTTATCCAACCTGTCATTTTTCTTGCAGTTGTGACGGCTACTTTATTGTGTTCTTTAAAGGTAAGGTCTTCCGACATGAGTACACCCAGATCCTTTACATTGCCTTTACGTTCTATGTTATGATTTGCCTGAGTTTTGTACGTGGTTTCCGTTTTTATACTTTCATTTTTTCCATAGCGCATGAGCTGGAACTTATCTTCGTTAAACACCATATTATTTTCTGTAGCCCATAGAAAGACCTGATCTACATCTGACTGGAGGTTCGCCGTGTCCTCTATGTTGCCTACTCTCATGAAGATCCTAGTGTCATCTGCAAAGAATGATACAGTGCTATAGGTTGTGTTCTTGTCTATGTCTGATATGAGGATGAGAAAAAGTACTGGAGCAAGCACAGTACCCTGGGGGACTGAGCTCTTCACGGTTGATGGGCTGGATTTTATTTTGTTGACTATTACACATTGGGTTCTGTTGGTCAGGAAATTGTAGATCCATCTGCCTATTTTTCCGGTAATTCCTTTTGAACGCATTTTATGTGCAATAACGCCATGGTCACATTTATCAAAAGCTTTTGCGAAATCTGTGTAAATTACATCAGTGTTTTGTTTGTCTTCCATGGCATCTAATGCCATATCATAGTGGTCCAGCAACTGCGACAGGCAAGAGCGCCCTGTTCTGAAACCATGTTGTCCGGGGTTATGGAGATGCTGTGATTCCATGTATTTTGTGATCTTACTTCTTAGCACTCTCTCAAAAAATTTTATAATGTGCGATGTTAGTGCTATCGGTCTGTAATTTTTTGCCTCTACCTTATTTCCTCCTTTATGAAGTGGTGCTATCTCTGCTGTTTTTAGTATATCAGGAATAACGCCAGTATCTAGGCTTTGTCTCCACAGAATGTGGAGGGCCTGCGATAATGGTTTTTTACAGTTCTTGATGAATATGGAGTTCCAAGAATCCGGGCCTGGTGCAGAGTGCATAGGCATACTGTTTATGGCTTCTTCAAAATCCAGTGGAGATAGGGTGACGTCTGATATATGATTTGATGTTGGTATCATATCCATGAAAAATTCATTTGGGTTATCAATCTTTAGTGCGTTTAATGGCTCACTGAAAACAGAGTCGTACTGCTTCCTCAGTAGCTCGCTCATTTCTTTATTGTCATCGGTGAAAGTTCCATCTCCCTTTCGCTGGGGCCCGATACTAGATGTGGTTTTTTATCTTGATTTTGCATAGGAGAAAAAATATTTCGGATTTCTCTCTATTTCACTGATGGCCTTTTCCTCTCTTTGCCTCTCCTGGGTTTTGTATGATTCTTGTAGCTTGAGTTCAATTGTTTCTATTTCTTTACCTAACCTTCTTCGCCGTTCTTGAGATAGGGTGCGACTCTCAAGTTGTTCCGCGATTCGTTTTCTTCGCCTATATAGGGAACGACGTTCCCGTTCCAATCTGCATCTCTTCCTCTTTTTTCTTAGGGGTATGCGGTTTGAACATATTTCTAGTGCTACTGAGCTTATTTTTTCCAGGCACTGGTTCAGGTTTGCATTTTCTAGCTGTTCTTCCCAGTTTATTTTTGTGGAGTCCTGGTTTATTTGCTCCCAGTTTATCTGTTTATTATTGAAGTTGAATTTGCTGAAATCTCCTCCACCGGGAATCTGGACTGGTTTTAAAGGTCTACTCCCTATGGTTGTCATAACTTCAATTAAGTTGTGATCTGAGTAACAGGTATTTGTAATCATTATGTTCCTGATCAATTCATCATTATTAGTGAAAATGAGGTCCAGCGTGTTCTCCTTCCTAGTTGGTTCTACTATTTGCTGGTTTAAGGCAAACCTATCACACATCCGTAGCAGGTCATTTGCATGTGCCTGTTCATTTAGGCTACTTCCTGGTATTCTTTCTGATATTACTGTATAAGCCAGGTGCTTCCATTTCAGGTGCCGTAGGTTGAAGTCCCCAAGCAGGATGATGTTCGGAGCTGGATTTGTGAGGTTTTCCAAGCAGTGTTCTATTTTCATTAGTTGGTCTTTAAACTGCTGAGGGTTTGCCTCCGGTGACTTATATACAAGGACAATAACTACATTTAGAATCTCTATTTTGATTATCAGCACTTCCGCCATATCATTTGAGGAGTTTAGCAGCTCAGTACAGATGAGTGTGTCTTTGATGTAGAGGCTGACCCCACCCTGAAGCCGGTGTTTCCTATCACATCTGAAAAGATTGTACTCTGAGATCCATATTTCACCATCAAGGTAGTCCTTTGTGTGGGTTTCTGTTAGGGCTGTAAACACTGCATTTGCCTCATGAAGGAGAAGGAGATGTCTCCGGTACTCTCTACTCATGTACTTTACATTTGCATTGAGCATATTTATGTAATCGTTCTCATACCATTTTATTTTCTTCTTCTGAGGGCTACTTCGCCCCCAGTCGAAGACAGAATTCTGAGACAGCTCTCAATTTGGTTATTAAAGTCATCAACAAATTTATCAAAGTCTTCTGGGATTTGGTATACATAGTGTTGAGTGTTCAAACAAGCGGTTGTCGGTCACGGCGATCCGTTATGCGAGGCGCATTAGGACGGGTGTGATGCCATTGTTTGGGGAGATGACAGGATGGGCCGGAGATAGTCGAGGCTGGGACGCTGGCTGAGCGATGGCCCCCAGAGTGCTGGTTGGGATGATTGCAAGGAAAGGCCGCTACCTGGAAGGACCGAAGGACACGGAAGGCGTCTGGGCGGTTGGTGTGCGTACCTGTGGGGCTGGCGGTGGCTGAGGCGTTGGCAGGGGAGGGCGAGTTTCGCCGAGGCTATCATCTGAGCGATTGCATCCTGTCTGCAAGGGCAGCGATATGAGATCGCGGTGTGGTCTCCCTTACAGAGAAGGCGGCATTTGGTGTCAGCCTTGCAGGTTGTGTAGTGGTGATCTTGAGCGCAAATGCTGCACTTGATGCTTTGTGTGCATGTGGCGGTAATGTACATGCTTAGCACTTGAAACATTGTCGTGAAGAGTAGAGTCGTTCCTTCTTTCCCTGGTCAGGTAGAATCTTGATGCCAAAGCACTTAATCCCTTGTGAGGTGACAAGGGCCGCTGATTTGATTGAGGCGAAAGCAAGTTTCATGGTCGGTCAGGGATCATTGGCTTCTTTCTTCAGGATAGCCAATTCGGTCGTCAGAACTGAAGGGTTTTTAGAGTCGATGGTGTCCAGTGATGGGATCGAACTGTCGTTTCAGTGAACCCAACACATTTAAGTCAGTTTGGTACCCTAGTTTTGCTTTATCTGGTATTTAATTCAAGGTATTCTAATGAGGATTCATCTGGCTTAGTCAGGTGTCTTACTTCCCCACCTGGGTCCATCGTCAGGTGCCTTACGGACTATTCATGCCCGTGCAACTTCTTGGGTGGCTTAATCTTTTATCATCGTCAGGTGCGACACACGTTACTTGGCTGGGGCCTGACTAAGTTCACGAATTAATATTTTGTGCTAAACATGTACCACGGCTATAATTCATCTATATTACCAAACACACATGTACACTATATGTACAGATATATACACACATGTTAAGACACAATGAAATAGAGATGCCTGTCTCTCGTCAATCAGTTCTGCTCACTTCAGAACCATTTGCTCTCTCTCTGCTGGACACTGGGCAGAGGCATGGCTCCTCTTAATGATGTCACTAGCTTCGTCGTGTCGTGAGTGCTAACCGCTTGATTTTCCACAGTGCAGGCCATGCAATCCATATTCGTCTGCATCTGCCTCGTTGCAAATACACCTATGAACAGTGTGGATAGGGGCAGCAAGGCAAAGAGCACTTGCAATACAGAGCTGCTGCAGATCAAGACGTGTGCCTGTCGCAGACTTAGGACCTGCCAAAAGGAAGTCCCCTGCATGGGGAGCCTGCACAGCTGTGAGGCGTGCACGATCACTGGGGGTTGTTGCTGCCTCCAGCAAAGCTGTGGCTTTGTCGTCACCAATGGGGCGGTCCTAGCTGGATTGTTTTCTGGCTTTCAGCGGGGATGGTCTGAGTGCTGGGTCTGCCATAGTACCCCACTTTGTGTCACATTCCATATAGTGGGGGTCATGTGTCCCTACTCAGTGACCCAGGTTGTCAGATAGAATTTCCTTGACCAGGTCATCTGATGCTAAGAAGAAAGACAGGAAAGCTGGGACAGCCATTTGGGTGGCATTGCAGACACCCAGGCCGCCGAGCCTGACAATAAGAGTTACTTGTTTCTGCCGACAGTCATTGAGGAAAAGGTTCACAACGTTTTCTAGCATGGTCTTCAGTATGAAGTCATACTCTTCAAGCTTTGGGCTGTCAGAAGATGGGGCACACCTCAGAAAGTATGTTAGCCTCGGAAGGGATGAGCATTTAGTGAGGAGATAAAAAGTATTGTGGGCATTGATGTCACCTATTCTGTCTTCCATCCTCCTGTGGTCTGATTTTCTTATGGAGGATCTTCTCAACGGTGTTAGACCAGAGGGAGGCTCCAAGGAGGGTGCTGTTCTCGGCCCTAATGACATGGGCTCCAGGCAAGACGGATCTTTTTCAAGCTATGATGTCTGGGTTGGAGACTACTTTACACTTGGAAGGGTTTAGGAAGAGACCCAGGTATACATATTGCTTCTTCATTTTTTTATGTCTTCCAAGAGGTGGTCACCTATGTGCCATCGTCCAAAAAAACAGATGTTGAAGACGAGGAGTCACAATAACGTGGCTGAAATATGTTGACCAGACCACACACTGGAATGTGAAGGGACGACGACTTTTCGGTCCGTCCTGGACCATTCTCAAGTCGATTGTGATGATTGATTGATTGATGAAGATTAAGCCACCCAAGAGGTGGCACGGGCATGAATAGCCCGTAAGTGGTACAATTTTTTTTTCTCAGTATTCTGAGGTTGCATTTAACCATCAAGCTGTTATCGCGGGGGAGGATACTGCTTCACAGTCTTTATGAGGGTGTCCAGCTGCTGGACACCTTTGTTGACCAGGAGAGTGGCTGTGTTGATGGCTTCAGGGTGGCCACTGCATGATTCAGGAACTCTTAAAGCTCTTCTAAGGTCATTGGTTGCTTCACATTCCAGAAGATAGTGAAGTAATGGCTTTTCTGTGACAGTTTGGCAGAAGATGCACTCTCTGTCGGAGTTCACCAATCTCCCAGTTGCATCTGTAACCTAGACGTAGTCTATATAACCTAACTGCTATTTCCCTGTGGATTCCTTTTGGGATATTTAACCTTTCTAATTTTGTTGCCTGAAGATACCATGTTGCAGATGGCGAACCTTCAGCTATTCTCTGGTGCAGGTCGGCTTTGTTGAGATGTGAGAGTTTTTTGGTGATGATGTTTTTTATGTTCTCTAGGCTGGGTTGAATTGTTTTATGTATCACTGGATGACGAGTTGCCAATTTAGCAATTTCATCAGCTTTTTCATTTAATGGGATTCCAATATGGGATGGGATCCAGTTTAAAGTTATGTTGAGTCCTTTGCCTTTAGCGACTGCTCCAAGATACAAAATGGTGGTAATTATTTCCACATTATCTTTCCACTGTTTTTGTCCTAGTATTTGAAGTGCAGCTTTTGAGTCTGTGTGTATGATTGCATTTTGAGTGTTTTGTGCAATCACATATGCGAATACCTGTTGTATGGCAAACAGCTCAGTTTGGGTTGATGATACTAGTCCTCCCAGTCTCCAATATGCCTGAACGCTGGCCGTGCAAAGAGCAGCGCCAGCACTCTCATATTCTGTGTCCATCGATCCGTCTGTGAAGATGTGGGTGGCTCCTGCTACTGCTATGCTATACATTTGCTCTTCTATTATGCGCCTTAGGATTGTCGGATCATAGGCAGCCTTTTTCATTGGGAGACTTTCTATTACTATTTTGAAAGTAGGCTCTTCCCACGGCGCGGAAGGAGTGTAATTTGGGTGTGGATGATCACCCTCTCTATCAAGAATCATGTTTTTTAAATGTAGTCTGTTTAGGACTTTACCTGCTCTTGCAGCCCAAGAGTTTCCATTGTTTTGGCCTAGTCCAACCACCAAGGCCTGCCGTACTGTGATTGGATCAGAAGAAATAATTATCTTACTGACAATTGTAGCTGTCCTTTGTGATATTCTTTCTTGTAGAGAGGGCAAACCCGTCTCCAGTCTAAGAGTTTCAAGCCTGGTCCACATGGGGGCTCCCAGTGCAGCTATCATAGCATTGTTTTGGGCAACTTCAAGCTTTTTCCACTGTTGGTGTGATAGATTTGTGAGTGCAGGTGCGGCAAAATCGATCACTGATCTGACTGCCTATACATAGTATGTGCGAAGGACTTGCAGATTGGCTCCTCCAGAAAGGGAGGTTAGCGACCTGAGGATTGCCGTCCGGGCCGCAGTTCGCTCTCTCAAGTAAGTGACCTCAGCATTAAAATTCATGTGTGTGTCCAGGATGATTCCTAGATACTGATAGGTGTCCACCCATTCAATTGGTTGACCCTGTACTGTGAATTGGATGTTGGGCTTCGCTATTTTTATGGGCATGGCCTTTGACTTTGAGGGGTGAGGTTGATCCCAATCTGTTTTGCCTTTTTACTGATGCAGTCTAAGCATTTGGGTGCAAGGCACGCTGCTTCCCTTCCTTTTATGATGATGACAAAGTCGTCCGCGTAGTTTAGCAGCCTGCAGTGATGTGGGAGTTTCAACCTCATTATTCTTTCCATTAAACAGTTGAAGAGAAGAGGGCTGAGAATACCTCCTTGCGGTGTACCATTTTCATGTCTTTTGTACTCAGAGACTGTGCCATGAAGTTTTACTCTTGCTTCTCTGTTTATGAGACAGTTTTGGTCCAGGACAGCAGGTTGCCTCTGACCTCTTTGTCAATGAGGCAGCAGAGAATAGCTGGGGCGCTAGCCAGTTCAAAGGCTTTTTCGAAGTCCAGAAATATCAGCATTCCTGGTCTGTCATTGAAGTGGGCTAACAGAGTTGTAATACATTCCACTGTGCCAACCCCTCTTCTATAGGCATACATATCATGGTGCAGTTTAGGCATTTTCCACTCCAGTCTGTTGAGTGCCATTCTGTCAGCCGTCTTGGCTGCACAGCTTTGGAGAGAGATGGGCCTGGGATTAGCTGGATCTTTGGGTTTTGGGATCGGCACTATGTCTGTTCTATTCCAAGCAGAAGGTCTAGTTTGAGAAGTCCAGGCTAAATTAATTAACCTTAGGTATGTAGGTCGGCCGAGCGGACAGCACGCTGGGCTTGTGATCCTGTGGTCCAGGGTTCGATCCCAGGCGCTGGCGAGAAACAATGGGCAGAGTTTCTTTCACCCTATGCCCCTGTTACCTAGCAGTAAAATAGGTACCTGGGTGTTAGTCAGCTGTCACGGGCTGCTTCCTGGGGGTGGAGGCCTGGTCGAGGACCGGGCCGCGGGGACACTAAAAGCCCCGAAATCATCTCAAGATAACCTCAAGATGTAGCGTCTCCCTCTGGGCCGAAGCTTCTAATCATTTTATAGGTTATTTTGTCAGCTCCAGGGGATGTATCCTTGGAGTTTTTCTTAGCCCGATTGAGCTCATCCAGTGTGAAGGGGGCATTAGTGTCAGAGACTTCTTCACATGCTGTAGGTGTTTTATTCCCTTTGGCTCGGTGAATTTGCTGCCACATCTCTCCGAGAGAGGTGTGTTCATTCAGGTGTGAATACCATTCCAGCCACTTTTGTTCTTTTATTTGTCTGGTCTCTCGATGTACATGTTCCTTGACCTCACAAAGTAAGATCCTGTTGCGGTCACTTGGCTGCTTTTTGTATAGCTTTCTTGTTCTATTGAGTCTATGGTTGAGTTCTTTGACACGTTCGCAATAGTACCAATGATCTTTATGGTGTCCGGTGAACTGTTTTTTCAGTGGGATTGAGTGGTTGGCTGCACTTTGAATCGCTTTGACAAATTCTTGTTCTGCCTGATTAATGTCTTCGGGAAGATCATAGTTTCTTTGCCACTCTGAAATGAGGTTTTGAAATCGGTCCCAGTTTGCTAAAGCAAAGTTCCAGGCTTCAGATGGAGGCGGAGATGGGGTGGGTAGGTCTAACTGAAGATCAATTTGGACCCCATAGTGGTCGCTTGTGAGTGTGGGCTCAACTGACCATGTTGCTGCATCTCTTAGGGAGGCTGAAACGAAGGTTAGGTCTAATCTGCCTCCTTGGATGTGGGTAGGTTCATTCTTGTTTAGGATTTGTATTTCTGGAAGCTGGTCCAGTAGATGTGTAATGTGTATGCCGGCTTCATTTGTTCTGTTCGAGCCCAGTGCCAATCGATGATGGGCATTAAAATCTCCACAAATGATTGTGTTTGTTGTTGTCGCGTGTCCAAATAACACAGAGATCCATTTCGGCATGTGGAGACCTGTGCACATTGAACACTTCAAGTTTGTCGTGTCTTAGCTCAATGGTAACTCCCATTACCTATGTCTCTGCTCCACAATTGGGTGGGCTGGTTATGGATTTGGAGATCAGGTCACATTTTACATAGATTGCACATCCCCTGGATTGCCAATTGGAAGGAAGAAGCCTCGATAGCCTGAGATTTTAGGTTCTAATCCGGCTCGAAGCAAGCTCTCCTGTAGTATCAGGATGTCTGTGCCCTTGGTTGCTGCTATGCATTGCAAGTGTTGCAATTTAGTGCGCAGTCCTTGCGCATTCCATTGCAGGATGTTTAGACCTCTAGGTTCTTGGAGTTTGCTGATAATTCCGTGGTATCCATGGAGTCTGATGAACACGCCATGGAAGTTGCAATTGGTGTATAGGTTCTTAGTGGACCTGAAATTGACTCATCAATGTCGCTTTCCGATGAGCTGGACTCTATCTGTTTTTTATGGGGGTGTCTCCTGCCCTGCTGTCTTGACGGTGTGGATATTACATCTTCGAATTTCTTGAGCCTGTGCTCAATTGTCTTCCGAGTCTGTGGTTTGCTTGATTCCATGTGATGACAGCAGACTTTCGATCAACTCAGTGACCAAAGTTTTGAGCATTGGCCAGAGAGCGTCCAGTTCAGTGGGAGCACTATTTAATGCTGAGTAGGTTTGGGGCCTAGTGGCTTTTAGACCCTTCTCGGTGGTAACTTTGACACTGGAATTGCTACTCCTATTGGCCCCAGTGTGCTTGCTGGATGAAATGGGAGGCCGACTGCTTTGAACATGATTCTTGTGTCCTCCATCTTTCTTTTTGTCCTGTACAGAGGACTTCTCACCCTTCACCATGGCCGATGGTGAAGGGCCGTGTGCCCCCTCTTCCTGAATGGGTAGACCCCACGTGGTTTTAGTGGGCATGGGAGCTGGTATTCGTTTTGGTGGAGGTTTCGGCTCCGCTGTAGGAGTGGTGGGGTTCGTTTGAAGCCTTTTGAGCCTTTCAGGGCATTTCAAGTTCCAGGCATGATGTGCCTTTGAACAATTTGGGCATTTTGCCTGAACAGGGTGCTTTGCCTTGAGTTTATCAATACATGTTTTTGTATCATGGGGCTGGCTGCAGACTCCGCACCTCACTGGGCGTTGGCAGCCATCTTTGTGATGCCCAAATCTCTGACATCTAAAGCATCTTAGGGGTTCTGGGATGTAAGGCCTGTGTTGAAACACGCCCCAGATTCCAAGGTCAAGTTTTTCCGGGATCTGTTCTCTTACTGTGAGAAGGACTTGTCGAGTTTCCTGTTTTGTGGTTCGCACCACAAAACGTACGTACAGGTGTCATCTCTCTGCTGACACCACATAGTTCAGCTTTTCGAGATGGCCAAGGGCCATATGCAAGGGATAGTGGAGGACAATGATTTTACTTATTTTATCCTCTGGTTTCAGTTCCTCACATTTTGCGTAATTTTTTAGAATCGTAGCGGCCGACTCGTCTTTCGGCCTCAGAATGTATTCTCCTCTGAGATTAGGTTTTGCTCTGACCTGGAGCTGGGGGTACTCTTTCTCCAGGTCTACTACAGTAGCGTAAGACGACTTACCTTCGGTGTGCTGCACTTTGAAGATTGGAAGCATAGATCTAGTCTGAGGCGCTGGGAGAGCTGGAGAAGCTGGAGAGATTAATGGGCGATGGGTCGTCATGGAGTGGTTTGTCCTGTTCGCCTTATTCACGTGATGCCACTCGCCGTCACTTTCAGAACTAGTATCCAGTATCGATGGTCTTTTCCTACACTGAGCAGCATTGCTGGATCGATTATAATTCAATTGGAATTCCATGATGAAATTCATATGATCACTTGTGGAGTGGTCTGGTGAGTGAAGGTGATGCTCTGTGCTACTGGAGACAAAGTCAGCGTGCGATTGAGTGTAGAGTCGGACAAGGTTTAGGAAGAGACCCAGGTATACATATTGCTTCTTCATTTTTCTGATGTCTTCCAATAGGTGGTCAGCTATGTGCCATCGTCCAAAAAACAGGTGTTGAAGGCGAGGAGTCACAATAACGTGGCTGAAATATGTTGACCAAACCACACACTAGAAAGTGACGGGACGACGACTTTTCGGTCCGTCCTGGACCATTCTCAAGACGATTGTGATTGATTGATAAAGATTAAGCCACCCAAGAGGTGGCACGGGCATGAATAGCCCGTAAGATTGTGATTGAAGGAAAAGGCAATAAATAGGCAAAAGAGAGGTGAGAAGAAAATCTTAGGGGAAAAAAAATGTTAGGTAACAAACGTGACCTAACATAAGCTTACTTTTCCATTTACATTACTTTCTGTTTCCTTTTTCTTCTTTTTCTTTCCATTATTTTCTCTTACGATCTCTTGCTTATTCCAACTATTTCCCCCTTCTTATTCCTTTTATAATCCCTTTCTTATTGGGTGGTATATATAGGAGCTGCCTCGTATGGGCCAATGGGTCTTCTGCAGTTACCTTCGTTCTTATGTTCTTATTTTCTTATTCTTACTATCTCCTTTATTACACCTTACCTTCCCTACCTTTGCCTTGCTTATCTTCCTCTAAGATTTTCTTCTCCTCGCCTCTCTTCTGGCTATTTTTTCCTTCTTCAATAATCACGACAGCCCCGCTCCTGTGCCAGGTAAGTCCACTACGGGTTCACCATAGCCCGTGCTGCTTGGAACCAGTTCCGAGTAGTTGAATCTATAACAACAATCATCACAATCGACTTGAGAATGGTCCAGGATGGACCGAAACGTCGTCGTCCCTTCACTTTCCAGTATATGGTCTGGTCAACAGATGTTGAACTTTCTGGATAAGCTTTCAGTAATTTATTTTATATCTAAACAGAAAAGAGGAGCTAGAGGATCACCAGTGGATGAGTGGGTCTGAAAATGATCTCGTCTGGTGGCGGTACTATGTTGTCGACTTGTTGGGCTCTGGGTGGGTACTTGCTTTGCAGGGCCCGTGCTGGGGCTGAGTTTTTAGCAGCAATTTTCCTGTCGCTGGTGAAGACTCGAATAGCACTTGCGGTATTTCCCTCTTCAATTTTCTTGGTGATTTGTGCTCTGATTTTGTGCGTTTCTGATGTGTTGTTGATGTTACCATTTCGTAGAAATGATAACATTTGCTGGAGGAGGCAGACGAACTAGGTTATCCCTCCTTAGGAATTCATTTATCGCCCTAATGACCGAGGATGCAAGTGATTTGTCCCATCTTGGAGGAACGGTGCGGCATACATTGCCAAACAAAAGGACATTATGCCATGCTTGAATGGTTTCTGGAGCGTCATTGAACCTTTTCAAAAGATTAGAGAGACTTTTGCTGCTGCATTAGGGGGGAGAGGATGCTTTTGGGATGTGTGGTAATGTTCTAGCAGACGTCGTTATGATCGCTTGAGTGAGGTTTTCAGATGAGATTAAGTTAATGGGAGTGTCTTCCCTAACTGTTAATGGCAGCTGGCCATTTATTCCCTTTGGAGGCTGGTGGCAACCTCAGCATCTTGTCTCATTGACGGTGTGTAAGCGAATGCCTTCGTTATAGCAGTGTTTTTGTTGCAAACTCGGCAACAACAACATATTATATATTACCATTTTTGGTAAACTCGAAGAAAACAAACGTTACAAAAATTTCCACTATAAGATAATTTGATCTTTTTCCTTTAAATATTGAGATTAAATTTCTTGAATTCAAGCAGGAAATTGTGAATTACCATGTTGCAAACCTCTTTTTAATTTACTTAAAGATGTAAGCGAACAAATCTTTGCGATTATCGATGCAAGTATTTTTCTTTCAATAGACGTTTAAGTTAACTGGTCAAGAGCTCGGTGAAATAAGTGATCAGTATCCCTTCTCGGAAATATGCCCAACATTTGCAATCTTCCAAGATTTCCATTATCTTTTCAACTGCATTGATTGATTAGATATGCACGATAAGGCCTCACTGAACGTCCGTCTTCCAAAACCTTAATGATCCCGGAAAAATAATTTGTCCAGTTCTGGAGTCGTGTTGGGCACTAATTTTCCTGTGTTTGATAACTTGCTCCCTGGTAACGCTTGGTCAACTTGACTTCCTCACTACTTAAATAGATTTCTTCCACCGCAGGTAAAATATTTTCAAGATCTCTTTTTTGTAAATACAGTGACAAATAATTTACAATTCAATCTCCATTTGTCTTCATCAATCACTCGAGCTGTCGTTTCTCAATGATGTAATCTTCTCCCTCATCTTCATTTGATATACCTAGAAGGACCTATTAAAAATTTATTTGCCTATACGAGATTTTTTAATTATATTTTATTATTTATTGCTTTTTAAAGTTGATTATTGTTGTTTTTGTTCTAGATAGACTTACTAATAATCAATTCGTTTGTATACAGACCTGCCAGAAACGCTTTGCGTAATAGTGGCTTTAGGCATTGTATGTACTAGCTCTATCTATACATTCATTAATATCTGTATCACCGCTTGTATGTATGTACTTTACCTAAATAAACATTTGAATTTGAATTTTGAATTTGAATTTTGAATTTGAATTTGAATTTTGAATTTGAATTTTGAATTTGAATTTTGAATTTGAATTTTGAATTTGAACTTTGAATTTGAATTTGAATTTTGAATTTGAATTTTGAATTTGAATTTTGAATTTGAATTTTGAATTTGAATTTACAGTAGTTAACGTCCTGAATCATAATTCCTGTTACTCTGACCCTTTTGCATGAGAATACTTTGTCTGTCTTTTGTATATGTATGTGTGTATATGAGTATGTTTTTATCATTATGGGACCGATGGTTGTAACTTATAATTACTGAATAGCATAATAAGCCAACAATGCGGCTAATAGCATAATAAGCCAACAATGCGGCTAATAGCATAATAAGCCAACAATGCGGCTAATAGCATAATAAGCCAACAATGCGGCTAATTAGCACACCGCAAGATTTGATGGTTTGAATAATTTTCAAAATATTCAGACAAAGAAAAATATTATGTACACCTATTTAGACAATATTGATCCTCAGTTACAACGAGTCATTTGAACTACAAACTGCGTAGTTTGGAATTTGAACTACCTCACCCACCTTCTTGAAGTTATTTTGAGATGATTTTGGGGCTCAGCGACCCCGCGGCCCGGTCCTCGACCAGACCTATTTTCTTCCCCCCACCCCCCCTCCCTCTCAGGAAGCAGCTCGTAGCAGCTGTCTAACTCCCAGGTACCTATTTACTGCTAGCTGAACAGACGCATCAGGGGTGAAAGAAACTCTTCCCATTTGTTTCCGCCTCTACTGGGGACTGAACCCGGAACCTCAGGACTACGAATCCGAAGCGCTGTCCACTCAGCTGCCCTGGATCAAACGAAAGGCAAGATAAACTTACCTTATCAATGCCATAATGGTGTCCTTTGAAGGCTTCTTAAACACCTGCCTGTAATGACACAAAGACATATTATACAATTGTTCTGATGAAATAAGTGTTTACATTGCAGTCATCGTGCAACAAATCTCTCTTTTACAATCATAATGTGATTACATGACTGGTCACATTCAATTCCATATATCTGTGCATATATTGTAATGTCTGTAATTGTCCGTGGTTTATGCCAGAAACGTAAACACACACAATATATATATATATATATATATATATATATATATATATATATATATATATATATATATATATATATATATATATATATATATATATATATATAATGTGTGTGTGTGTATGTATTTACTATTTGTATTTGCAGAATCGAGCTATAAGCTCTTGGAACCCAAATATATGTATGTACATGTATACATATGTATGAATGTATATGTATATGTATACATACGTGATATGTATGTGTATATGCATATGAATATATGTATATGTATGTATGTAGGTTGTACAGAAAAGGAGCGCAGATGAGTGATACTTAAAGGAGACTTGTGTACCTTGTCGTGCAGGATGGGGCAGGACACCACAGCTTGCTAGGTCAGCCGAGGGCCAGACTTAAGACCCCCCCAACTCTCACAGTTGTATTTACACCTCTTAAACGTAAGAGGAGCAACGTTGAACGAACTGCAAGATCTCCCAGAGCAACAAACGATCGTCTTATTAGAGTCATGTACAGAAGTAGCAAGGTTCTCGGTGTTCCTCGCGTATTCCTATACTCATCACGCGCTAAGAAATATCACACTAAGACGTTATAGCTTCCCGTCCCTGCTAGAATGTGAACGACCACGTAGGGGAGTCCCCGCTCGCCTGGGGCTACACACCAATCGGTAACAACTTAGGAGCGATTGTTTAACTCGCGGCCCGTACACAGGTCGCAGCTCAACTAGTGCTGACGGCTCACTGAAGCAATCGAGGGTTCAGGATTTCTCGACTCGGGGGTTCGAATATAACCCGCTTCATAAACACCGAGTTACGGTGTGTAGCTTCGTGACAACCTGGTCTGGTCAATGAAGGTTAAATGCTCGTTTATCTGGCGACTGAAATTCGTTGTTGACGAATGGAAAATGGTTCCATTTACGAATGGAAAATGGAATGCTTCGCTGCCGAGTTCTGTTCGAATTGCAACTTTGTAAATGCTTCATCACACGAGCTGTGAATGCGGCTATTTGCTAACGGAACTTAACACCTAAACCGGACTTACGCTTAAACAGGCCCAATGTGTTAAT
This sequence comes from Procambarus clarkii, assembly GCF_040958095.1. NCBI lineage: Eukaryota > Metazoa > Arthropoda > Malacostraca > Decapoda > Cambaridae > Procambarus > Procambarus clarkii. Next base: position 2,150,836 of record NW_027189135.1, read on the forward strand.
ATATAATAATGGTAATTTATATTTAGGAAAATACATGTTTTTAATACTTATTACATATTAACACGTGAATGTGTCAATCATCCAGCGGTTGACCATAGAGACAAATGAACTAATTTTAACATGATGTTTATTCAAAATAGGAATTGTCTCAAATATAAATTAATATTATTATATTAACATGTTGTGCATATTTAGGCATAGGTTAGGTGTTTAGGTTCTGTTGGCGATTATTTGTATTTGTAGTACATGGTTGAATCATTTACAGCGTTGTGGTTCGAACACAAGTCATCTGCGAAGCCTATGTTCTAGAAGTGTTCGGACGTCAACAGTTGTGAGTCGTGTGTAAACTGTTTTTCATTCATAAACAGAGGGGTTGGCGGGTGGGTTGAATGGACTTTGGCTTTTGTTTATAAGGACTGACTGCATATATAGCCAAGTCTCCTTATAATGTGCAATGCCTATGTATAGTTATGCAGTATGCATTCCTACCGCTATGTATTCCTCTTCCACATACAATACTTTGCCGTCCATGTATATTCCTTGAATTATTTTATATATATATATATATATATATATATATATATATATATATATATATATATATATATATATATATATATATATATATATAAGATATATATATATATATATATATATATATATATATATATATATATATATATATATATATATATACATATATATATATATATATATATATATATATATATATATATATATATATATATATATATATATATATATATATATATCGTTCGCATTCAGCCCCTTTCTCCGAGTTACTGTGTAGCCAGATTAGTTAAAATAGTCATTTTCTCCAATTTGCCTGATTAGTTGATCGAGTGTCTTGATTTGTGTTGCATGATCACTAATCCCTGCCCCTTCAATTGTCTTGCCTGATCACTAATCCCTGCCCCTTCAATTGTCTTGCCTGATCACAAATCCCTGCCCCTTCAATTGTCTTGCCTGATCACTAATCCCTGCCCCTTCAATTGTCTTGCCTGATCACAAATCCCTGCCCCTTCAATTGTCTTGCCTGATCACTAATCCCTGCCCCTTCAATTGTCTTGCCTGATCACTAATCCCTGCCCCTTCAATTGTCTTGCCTGATCACTAATCCCTGCCCCTTCAATTGTCTTGCCTGATCACAAATCCCTGCCCCTTCAATTGTCTTGCCTGATCACTAATCCCTGCCCCTTCAATTGTCTTGCCTGATCACAAATCCCTGCCCCTTCAATTGTCTTGCCTGATCACTAATCCCTGCCCCTTCAATTGTCTTGCCTGATCACAAATCCCTGCCCCTTCAATTGTCTTGCCTGATCACTAATCCCTGCCCCTTCAATTGTCTTGCCTGATCACAAATCCCTGCCCCTTCAATTGTCTTGCCTGATCACTAATCCCTGCCCCTTCAATTGTCTTGCCTGATCACAAATCCCTGCCCCTTCAATTGTCTTGCCTGATCACTAATCCCTGCCCCTTCAATTGTCTTGCCTGATCACTAATCCCTGCCCCTTCAATTGTCTTGCCTGATCACAAATCCCTGCCCCTTCAATTGTCTTGCCTGATCACTAATCCCTGCCCCTTCAATTGTCTTGCCTGATCACTAATCCCTGCCCCTTCAATTGTCTTGCCTGATCACAAATCCCTGCCCCTTCAATTGTCTTGCCTGATCACAAATCCCTGCCCCTTCAATTGTCTTGCCTGATCACTAATCCCTGCCCCTTCAATTGTCTTGCCTGATCACTAATCCCTGCCCCTTCAATTGTCTTGCCTGATCACTAATCCCTGCCCCTTCAATTGTCTTGCCTGATCACTAATCCCTGCCCCTTCAATTGTCTTGCCTGATCACTAATCCCTGCCCCTTCAATTGTCTTGCCTGATCACAAATCCCTGCCCCTTCAATTGTCTTGCCTGATCACTAATCCCTGCCCCTTCAATTGTCTTGCCTGATCACAAATCCCTGCCCCTTCAATTGTCTTGCCTGATCACAAATCCCTGCCCCTTCAATTGTCTTGCCTGATCACTAATCCCTGCCCCTTCAATTGTCTTGCCTGATCACAAATCCCTGCCCCTTCAATTGTCTTGCCTGATCACTAATCCCTGCCCCTTCAATTGTCTTGCCTGATCACAAATCCCTGCCCCTTCAATTGTCTTGCCTGATCACAAATCCCTGCCCCTTCAATTGTCTTGCCTGATCACTAATCCCTGCCCCTTCAATTGTCTTGCCTGATCACAAATCCCTGCCCCTTCAATTGTCTTGCCTGATCACTAATCCCTGCCCCTTCAATTGTCTTGCCTGATCACAAATCCCTGCCCCTTCAATTGTCTTGCCTGATCACTAATCCCTGCCCCTTCAATTGTCTTGCCTGATCACTAATCCCTGCCCCTTCAATTGTCTTGCCTGATCACAAATCCCTGCCCCTTCAATTGTCTTGCCTGATCACTAATCCCTGCCCCTTCAATTGTCTTGCCTGATCACAAATCCCTGCCCCTTCAATTGTCTTGCCTGATCACTAATCCCTGCCCCTTCAATTGTCTTGCCTGATCACAAATCCCTGCCCCTTCAATTGTCTTGCCTGATCACAAATCCCTGCCCCTTCAATTGTCTTGCCTGAGCACTAATCCCTGCCCCTTCAATTGCCTTGCCTGATCACTAATCCCTGCCCCTTCAATTGTCTTGCCTGATCACTAATCCCTGCCCCTTCAATTGTCTTGCCTGATCACTAATCCCTGCCCCTTCAATTGTCTTGCCTGATCACTAATCCCTGCCCCTTCAATTGTCTTGCCTGATCACTAATCCCTGCCCCTTCAATTGTCTTGCCTGATCACTAATCCCTGCCCCTTCAATTGTCTTGCCTGATCACTAATCCCTGCCCCTTCAATTGTCTTGCCTGATCACTAATCCCTGCCCCTTCAATTGTCTTGCCTGATCACTAATCCCTGCCCCTTCAATTGTCTTGCCTGATCACTAATCCCTGCCCCTTCAATTGTCTTGCCTGATCACTAATCCCTGCCCCTTCAATTGTCTTGCCTGATCACTAATCCCTGCCCCTTCAATTGTCTTGCCTGATCACTAATCCCTGCCCCTTCAATTGTCTTGCCTGATCACTAATCCCTGCCCCTTCAATTGTCTTGCCTGATCACTAATCCCTGCCCCTTCAATTGTCTTGCCTGATCACTAATCCCTGCCCCTTCAATTGTCTTGCCTGATCACTAATCCCTGCCCCTTCAATTGTCTTGCCTGATCACTAATCCCTGCCCCTTCAATTGTCTTGCCTGATCACTAATCCCTGCCCCTTCAATTGTCTTGCCTGATCACTAATCCCTGCCCCTTCAATTGTCTTGCCTGATCACTAATCCCTGCCCCTTCAATTGTCTTGCCTGATCACTAATCCCTGCCCCTTCAATTGTCTTGCCTGATCACTAATCCCTGCCCCTTCAATTGTCTTGCCTGATCACTAATCCCTGCCCCTTCAATTGTCTTGCCTGATCACTAATCCCTGCCCCTTCAATTGTCTTGCCTGATCACTAATCCCTGCCCCTTCAATTGTCTTGCCTGATCACTAATCCCTGCCCCTTCAATTGTCTTGCCTGATCACTAATCCCTGCCCCTTCAATTGTCTTGCCTGATCACTAATCCCTGCCCCTTCAATTGTCTTGCCTGATCACTAATCCCTGCCCCTTCAATTGTCTTGCCTGATCACTAATCCCTGCCCCTTCAATTGTCTTGCCTGATCACTAATCCCTGCCCCTTCAATTGTCTTGCCTGATCACTAATCCCTGCCCCTTCAATTGTCTTGCCTGATCACTAATCCCTGCCCCTTCAATTGTCTTGCCTGATCACTAATCCCTGCCCCTTCAATTGTCTTGCCTGATCACTAATCCCTGCCCCTTCAATTGTCTTGCCTGATCACTAATCCCTGCCCCTTCAATTGTCTTGCCTGATCACTAATCCCTGCCCCTTCAATTGTCTTGCCTGATCACTAATCCCTGCCCCTTCAATTGTCTTGCCTGATCACTAATCCCTGCCCCTTCAATTGTCTTGCCTGATCACTAATCCCTGCCCCTTCAATTGTCTTGCCTGATCACTAATCCCTGCCCCTTCAATTGTCTTGCCTGATCACTAATCCCTGCCCCTTCAATTGTCTTGCCTGATCACTAATCCCTGCCCCTTCAATTGTCTTGCCTGATCACTAATCCCTGCCCCTTCAATTGTCTTGCCTGATCACTAATCCCTGCCCCTTCAATTGTCTTGCCTGATCACTAATCCCTGCCCCTTCAATTGTCTTGCCTGATCACTAATCCCTGCCCCTTCAATTGTCTTGCCTGATCACTAATCCCTGCCCCTTCAATTGTCTTGCCTGATCACTAATCCCTGCCCCTTCAATTGTCTTGCCTGATCACTAATCCCTGCCCCTTCAATTGTCTTGCCTGATCACTAATCCCTGCCCCTTCAATTGTCTTGCCTGATCACTAATCCCTGCCCCTTCAATTGTCTTGCCTGATCACTAATCCCTGCCCCTTCAATTGTCTTGCCTGATCACTAATCCCTGCCCCTTCAATTGTCTTGCCTGATCACTAATCCCTGCCCCTTCAATTGTCTTGCCTGATCACTAATCCCTGCCCCTTCAATTGTCTTGCCTGATCACTAATCCCTGCCCCTTCAATTGTCTTGCCTGATCACTAATCCCTGCCCCTTCAATTGTCTTGCCTGATCACTAATCCCTGCCCCTTCAATTGTCTTGCCTGATCACTAATCCCTGCCCCTTCAATTGTCTTGCCTGATCACTAATCCCTGCCCCTTCAATTGTCTTGCCTGATCACTAATCCCTGCCCCTTCAATTGTGTCGCTTGATCACTAAACACTGCCCCCCTTCTTTTGCATAGCCTATTGTCCACTTCACCCAACACGGCTCCTCGCCCGCTTCAACAGCCCTTACACAAGAGCCCTGCATCCCAGCAGCCCTCCAGGGGCGTAGAAGTGCCAGCTGAGGGCTTCAGGGGCCCAGGGACCGACAAGGGGAAACTCCTGCTCAATTTGTTTAACTTGGACGAGAGTTTTAGAAAAATGTTAGGAAGGGAGAGGTGGGCAGAGAGAAGGAGAGGAGGAGGGGAAAGGAGAAATTGAAGAGAAGTGGAAAGAGGCTGAGGAGAAGAGGGTGAGAGGAGGAGAAGAAGAGGGGAGATGGGAGTATGGGGGATACTAGTAAGGCAAAGTGAGGCTTTGGTGAAAAGGGAAGTGAAACAATGGGGTGGAAATAGAACAAGAGGGACAAGGAGATAATGAAGAAGAGTAACGAATGAAGTGCAAAAGAAGGAAGGAGGGGTATAGATCAGAGGGGGGGAAAGAGAGGGGAAGCCAAGGTAGGAAGAGAAGAAAGGGTTGAGGTAGATAGGGCGGACGGTGCCTATTAAAAAAACTGAAGATTCAAAATTAAAAACAAAATTACATTTGATATTTTTAGTTAGGCTATAGCACACACACACACACACACACACACACACACACACACACACACACACACACACACACACACACACACACACACACACACACACACACACAGACACACACACACACACACACACACACACACACACACTCTATCAGGGGGGCCCTGAAAGCTGAGTGGACAGCGCTCTGGACTCATAATCCTAGGGTCCGGATTCGATCCCCAATAATGGCAGAAACAAAATGGGCAGAGTTTCTTTCACCCTGATGTTACCTAGCAGTAAATAGGTACCTGGGAGTTAGACAGCTGTTACGGGCTGTATGTGTATGTGTGTGTGTGTGTACTCACCTATATGTACTCACCTATATGTGCTTGCAGGATCGAGCATTAACTCTTGGATCCCGCCTTTCTAGCTATCGGTTGTTTACAGCAATGACTCCTGTCCCATTTCCCTATCATACCTAGTTTTAAAAGTATGAATAGTATTTGCTTCCACAACCTGTTCCCCAAGTGCATTCCATTTTTCTACTACTCTCACGCTAAAAGAAAACTTCCTAACATCTCTGTGACTCATCTGAGTTTCCAGTTTCCACCCATGTCCCCTCGTTCTGTTATTATTACGTGTGAACATTTCATCTATTTCCACTTTGTCAATTCCCCTGAGTATTTTATATGTCCCTATCATATCTCCTCTCTCCCTTCTTTTCTCTAGTGTCGTAAGGTTCAGTTCCTTCAGCCGCTCTTCATATCCCATCCCTCGTAACTCTGGGACAAGCCTCGTCGCAAACCTCTGAACCTTCTCCAGTTTCTTTATGTGTTTCTTCAGGTGGGGCCTCCATGATGGCGCGGCATACTCTAAGACGGGTCTCACGTAGGCAGTGTAAAGCGCCCTAAAAGCTTCCTCATTTAGGTTTCTGAATGAAGTTCTAATTTTCGCCAGTGTAGAGTACGCTGCTGTCGTTATCCTATTTATATGTGCCTCAGGAGTTAGATTAGGTGTCACATCCACTCCCAGGTCTCTTTCTCGAATCGTTACAGGTAGGCTGTTCCCCTTCATTGTGTACTGTCCCTTTGGTCTCCTGTCACCTGATCCCATTTCCATAACTTTACATTTACTGGTGTTAAACTCCAGTAGCCATTTCCCTGACCATCTCTGCAGCCTGTTTAAGTCCTCTTGGAGGATCCTACAATCCTCGTCTGTCACAACTCTTCTCATTAATTTTGCGTCATCTGCAAACATTGACATGTATGATTCCACTCCTGTAAACATATCATTTACGTAAATTAGAAAGAGGATTGGTCCCAGCACCGATCCTTGAGGTACTCCACTTGTTACTGTTCGCCAGTCCGACTTTTCGCCCCTTACCATTACCCTCTGGCTCCTTCCTGTTAGGTAGTTCTTCACCCATACTAGGGCCTTTCCGCTTACTCCTGCCTGCCTCTCAAGTTTGTATAGCAGTCTCATGTGCGGTACCGTATCAAAGGCCTTTTGGCAGTCAAGAAATATGCAGTCTGCCCAGCCTTCTCTGTCCTGCCTTATCCTTGTTACTTTATCATAGAATTCTAAAAGGTTTGTTAGGCATGATTTCCCTGTCCAGAACCCATGTTGGTGCTTGTTTACAAACCCAATGCTCTCCAGGTGCTCAACAAGTCTTAGCCTAATTATTCTTTCAAGTATTTTGCAGGGGATGCTTGTCAGTGATACGGGTCTGTAGTTAAGTGCCTCCTCCCTATCACCTTTTTTGAAAATCGGTACGACATTTGCCTCCTTCCAGCAACTGGGCAAATCTCCCGACATAAGTGACTCATTAAAGATCATTGCCAGAGGCACGCTGAGAGCCTGCACTGCCTCTTTAAGTATCCACGGTGATACTTTGTCTGGTCCAACAGCTTTATTTGCATCCAGTGTTGTCAACTGTTTCATTACATCCTCTGCTGTCACCTCTATATCTGATAGTCTTTCATCTTGGGTAATCTCTTCTAACAATGGGAGCTGCTCAGGCTCGGTTGTGAACACTCCATGGAATTTTGCATTCAGTACCTCGCAGATTTCCTTGTCGCTTTCTGTATATGCCCCTTCTGTTTTCCTCAGTCTTGTCACTTGGTCATTTACCGACATCTTCCTTCTTATATGGCTATGTAGTAATTTTGGTTGCTTTTTCGCTTTGACTGCAATATCATTCTCATAATTTCTTTCCGACACTCGTCTTATGTTAATGTAATCATTCCTAGCTCTGTTACATCTAATCCTGTTGTCCTCTGTCCTTTGTCTTCTGTACTTCCTCCACTCCCTCCTGCTTCTCACCTTTGCTTCCTGACACTGTCTATTAAACCATGGGTTATTATATTCCCTCCTGCTTTTTTCCTTTATTGTTGGAATAAATCTATCTTCAGCCTCCTTGCATTTCAATATGACTTGGTTCATCATACCTTGCACTGTTTTTCCTCTAAGTTCTTCCTCCCACTGCACTTCTCCCAGGTAGTCCCTTATCCTTCTGTAGTCCCCTTTTCTGTAATCAAGTCTCCTTTCCCGGACCTCTTGTCCTTTGGTCACAATTTTAAGTTCCATCATGTAGTCAAAGACTAGGACACAATGGTCACTAGCTCCTAGTGGTATTTCATGTTCCAACTGCTCGATGTCTTCTACATTCTGAGTGATAATGAGATCTAATAGGCTGGGCGTATCCCCTCCTCTTTCCCTAGTATCTTCTTTCACATGCTGTGTTAGTGTGTGTGTGTGTGTGTGTGTGTGTGTGTATGTGTGTGTGTGTGAGTGAATGTGTGTGTGAAAAATATATAGTAAATAACGATAAAGAAAAAAAAAACAGATCAGGATTCTTCACATTAAATAAACAATGGTTAGAAAGGCGGGGTCCAAGAGCTATCACCTCGATTCTGCACGCACAAACGGTAAACATTAATAGTCAAACACGCACGCATTCAAACACACAGAACAGATACAATCTCTCTCTCTCTCTCTCTCTCTCTCTCTCTCTCTCTCTCTCTCTCTCTCTCTCTCTCTCTCTCTCTCTCTCTCTCTCTCTCTCTCTCTCTCTCTCTCTCTCTCTCTCTCTCTCTCTCTCTGACAATAAATCTCTCCTCCCTTTCGCTTCCTCTGGACACTAATCCCCAGAGTTATCCCCACCGCCTGCAGAATATCAATTGAATCCTCCTCAAACATTTGGAGCGAGAAAACTGGTCTTTGAAACCCCTAGCACCAATTGGGGTGTGTAATCCATATGAATATTGACTCTCACGGTTCGAACCCCAGCTCGAAACAAAAGGCGAATGAAATGTGGCCCCATCCAACTTCTCCAGTTAGTATCGTAGAGTGAAATGGAGATTAGAAAAGAGGGTGAAAGGGGGGTTTATAGGGAGGGAGGAGAAGGGAGAGTAAGAGAAGGGCAGAGAGAGAGAGAGGCAAACGTATGGTGGCGTTGCTAGCCCAATCGTCTCTGACGCCCGTTGCGGGGTAAATTTGCATGGAAGGGTAATATTGTATCAGTATTTGGCAAGAGATTCTCTATCTACATATGAGAGAGAGACGGTGAGGGGGCGGGACAGGGAGGGAGATGGGTTATGGAATGGGTGACTAAAGAGGGGAGACGTAGGAATGGGGGAGTAATTGTTTTGGGGGAGTGATTGTTTTGGGGAGAGATTGTTTTGTGAGGGAGTTAGGTGACTGGTGGAGTTGTAAAAAGTGGAATATGGGCTCAAATCTCAGGAATCTCTTGGTGGGAAACTTGTACAGATTCCATCAAAGGGTGAAAACAACAAATGAGGAAAAAAGGGACAGAAGGATGAAGCATAATATTAAAGAAGGGGAATAGGTAATAAAAGAAAAGGTGGGAAAAGGAAGGAGATGCAAGTGGACTGGTTGATTTAACAACGGATGGACAGAACTTAGTGGATTCAGTCAATTGTAAACAATGACTAATTATTCTACTTTCCCTATTCTCAACCATGATAAGTTCAATGAATAAAACAACCAGCGAGTGGAATAGGGTGGAATAGGGGTGATCCAACAGCAAATGCTTAATCCTATAAACCCAAATAGGTGAGAACACCCCAATTATATATAAAACTAAAGCCACGAGTTGGGACTTAACAGCAAACTGTCGCTTCCCCCGTAAACAATGTTGAAACCGATATTTTACACATCTGTAAATGTATTCATGCAAGAATTCACACAAAATAAATATGTAAACAAAATAATACCGCTAGTAAAATTCCAGAATTAAAAATGCCGCTTGTAACTCTTGACAGCGGTTTGAAATTTACCTAAAAGCATTAAAGTTGCGAAGCATTAAAAAAGCTGGACCCCTTTTTTTTTCTCTCTCTCTTCATTCTCGGAGTTGCAGTATAAATGTTGAAAGCAAAAGCGCGGCAACTGGGTGCCAGTTATGGCTAGGAGGTGCTGTTGGCTAGGACACATGTCTAGGAACGTTGGCTAGGCCATATGGCTAAGAGGGAGTAGGTTAAGACATATAATTAGAAATATTACCTAAGATCCTCTGCATGAGGTTACCAAGCAGTAAAATAGGTACCTGGGTGTTAGTCAGCTGTCACGGGCTGCTTCCTGGGGGTGGAGGCCTGGTCGAGGACCGGACCGCGGGGACACTAAAAAGCCCCGAAATCATCTCAAGATAACCTCAAGATATGAGGTGGTGTAGCTAAGACTAGTGGCTCAAAATCGTGGCTAGGTGTCGTGGCAAGAGATGCTAGCCTTAACTATTGCTTGGACTAGTGGCTAGGTGTTCTGGCCATCCCTTAAGGCCAGAAACTCGTGGATAGATTAAAACTGAATAAGGATTTCTTCAAGAGCAACAAACATACATGAAATCAGTCAGAAGGAAATAAGATTAATGGATACACACAAAACTAGTGAAAAACACTAATGGATAAAGGGGACAAAAGAAACCTAATAATATGGAGAGAGAGAGAGAGAGAGGGAGGAAAAGGAAATAAAATATGGAGGAATAAATGATTAAAAACATGTTCCAAGAGGATGTTTTTAAGTGGAAATGTTATATTTTGAGTTCTAAAGATAAATAGCAGAGAGAGAGAGAGTCAAGGTTCTTTCCTTAAATCTCTCTCTCTCTCTTTCTCTCTCTGTCTCTCTCTCTCTCTCTCTCTCTCTCTCTCTCTCTTTCTCTCTCTCTCTCTCTCTCTTTCTCTTTCTCTCTCTCTCTCTCTCTCTCTCTCTCTCTCCTCTCTCTCTCTCTCTCTCTCTCTCTCTCTCTCTCTCTCTCTCTCTCTCTCTCTCTCTCTCTCTCTCTCTCTCTCTCTCTCTCTCTCTCTCATCCAAGTACATTTACTGGAGTTCCCTTCCTTGAATATTCCACGTACCAGCTGTAACTAGAGAATCGTGAGCCCAAATGGGTGCTGTCGTTGCTGCTCTGTTCTTGCTATTTTTGCTGCTCCTCTGTTGTTCCCGTTGTCGCTCCTGTTACTGCTCCTGTTGCTGCTGTTACTGGTACTTAAATCTTCTAATCGGCAAAGATACCATCAAATTGAGGGAGGAGCAAGGAAGGGGAGGGAGTGAAGGACGTAAGGATCAAGCAAAAGAGAGAAGGAGAGAGGAAGTGGAATAGGTATTACAATAGGAAGGAAGGGAAGGAGATGAAGGGGAGAGGGGGGGTTAGCAATGTATGGATGGAATATATAGAGGTTTGAGTCAACTGTAAATGACTTTGCTGCTGTTGATGCTCCGTGAGTGACATCATACAACACCCTATATACGCACAGATACGTAGCACCCAAATACAACCCACAAATACAACACATACAGCTACAACACACAACCCAAATACAATTCCCCTACAAACATGGAGTTTTACAAATTTCTAAGTATTCAGACCATAACTTTCCTGAATTATACACAAATTATTTGATTAGTTATTGACTGATTGGCCATTAATTAATTGTTTAATAACTGACTGATCGCCCAATAATTAAAGGACTAAATGGCCATTGGTAAATAGATAGATTGGGCAGTGATTGTTTAACCATTAATTTATTTGATTCATTAACTATTGATTGGGTTTGAGGATTAATTGACTCGGGTACATGTTAAATATGTTAATGAATTTCGATACCTTTCGTTAGTAGATGTTAACCACCTTCTATTAAACCCATACAGTACCGAAATCTACTCAGTTACTACATCTACTACTAAATCTACTCTACTACGGTTCATCCAGTACTCAATTCCACTCAACACGTCAAAAATTATCATAATTGACGTAATTCCACCCATCAAACGCAACCACAATTTTTTATAGTCATTTATACGTTATTTATGCCTTTCACCGACGTACAATAACAAGGTAATTGCATCGTTCCGTCGTCCGAATAACGACGTTGAATTTTTTTTTTTCGTGGATGCGTCAATTTCGTGGCGATTTTAGTGTCATTAAATCACCTGGATTTCGACGCTGTGGTCGATAGGATTAAAATCACGCCGAATTATATAGATGCGTTCACTTCTACATAGATGTGAACTCAACTCAGATGGATTTATCAGTCAATTTGGAAAGAACAATAGAATGGAAGTGGAGACAGATAGATATTGGGCACATTGAGAGATATTGAGTACATAGATAGATATTTGGGGACATAGATGGATACTGGAGACATACATAAATACTGGAGACATAGATACTGGAGACATAGATAGATACTGGAGACATACATGAATACTGGAGACATAGATAGAAATGGCCATTAATTATTTATTTTGGGACATAGATGAAAAACAGTGATATCAGGAATAATTTCAACGGAGTCAGAATCGCAATCGCAAGCAAGTATTAATAAGATGCAAAGCTGGGGCGCAAGAGCTGACGCCCGACCCTTACAAGCACATCCAGGTGAGTATACGTCGTTGAGTACATATTTACATAAGAGTATCTGGCTGAGGAGAATGAATACGAAGAGATAAAACACAATTCAGCTTCCGTGTGTGTGTGTGTGTGTGTGTGTATACTCACCTAGTTGTATTCACCTAGATGTGCTTCCGGGGGTTGAGCTCTGGCTCTTTGGTCCCGCCTCTCAACCGTCAATCAACTGGTGTACAGGTTCCTGAGTCTACTGGGCTCTGTCATATCTACGTTTGAAACTGTGTATGGAGTCAGCCTCCACCACATCACTGCCTAGTGCATTCCACTTGTTAACTACTCTGACACTGACAATTGTGTGTGTGTGTGTATGTGTGTGTGTGTGTGTGTGTGTGTGTGTGTGTGTGTGTGTGTGTGTGTGTGTGTGTGTGTGTGTGTGTGTGTGTGTGTGTGTGTGTGTGTGTGTGTGTGTGTGTGTGTGTGTGTGTGTGTGTGTGTTGATCCTTGGATACACATTCTCCCTTCACACACACATTCGCATGTTCCATTGCCTTGTATGGAGCGTGTCCGCATGATCTAATTCCCTATACATTCTTCCCACAATACACTGACTCTCCCCCGATCACTCCACACATACACACGGCCGCCATTCATACCTTATACACCTCCACATGCCCTTCATATACATACACACAATCTCCCCCGACGACACAAACTCATTCTCTTTTCCACACACACATACACACACCTTCTCTCACAGCGGTATGCCACCAGGTTCGTCCCGGAACTGAGAGGATTGAGCTACGAGGAAAGGCTAAAGGAGCTGAACCTCACATCCCTGGAAAACAGAAGAGTAAGGGGAGACATGATAACCACCTACAAAATTCTCAGGGGAATTGACAGGGTGGACAAAGACAAACTCTTCAGCACGGGTGGGACACGAACAAGGGGACACAGGTGGAAACTTAGTACCCAGATGAGCCACAGAGACGTTAGAAAGAATTTTTTCAGTGTCAGAGTAGTTAATAAATGGAATGCACTAGGAAGTGATGTGGTGGAGGCTGACTCCATACACAGTTTCAAATGTAGATATGATAGAGCCCAGTAGGCTCAGGAATCTGTACACCAGTTGATTGACAGTTGAGAGGCGGGACCAAAGAGCCAAAGCTCAACCCCCGCAAGCACAATTAGGTGAGTACAATTAGGTGAGTACATTCCCTTTCACCAGCCGTTCCACACACACTCTTTCCCATAATCACCCTTTCCCAACAAACACACTCTCTTTCCTTCTCCCCCCCTTATACACACACACACACACACACACACACACACACACACACACACACACACACACACACACACACACACACACACACACACACACACACACACACACACACACACACACACACACACACACACACACACACCTTCCTCTAAGCATACATCACAAACCACGAGCTCTGGGCAAATTCCAGAATTATTCCTACCTCGCGAACTGTGAGATTTAGCTTTAAATATCGTCTGTAAACTCGAAAAAGGAATAATAATACAATAAAAGAAGGACTTCACTGCATTAACATATAGATTTCACCTACGCACCTCACGGTAGGTTTTCAAGCTTGGAAGAGCGACGTTAGGTATATAAAAAAAGGGAGGGGAAAAAAAGCCTTTCTCAAATCCTTTGTGCCTTTTGTACATTAATAGCACGCTTGTCTGTTTACGTGTCGGTCTCCTTGGTGTGCCTGCCGATGGGATTGGGCATCTCTACGTCATGCTGAGAGAAAAAGCATTAAAAAGTACCCTAGACTTACTTTTTTTTTGGGGGGGGGGGGTAGTTAAATTGGATTGTTGTTCACCTTCTAGAGTTATTGTTCTACTTGTGACCCTGCAAGCCTCGAGTACCCAACCACACACTCTCACACACACACACACACACTCTCACACACACACACACACACACACACACACACACACACACACACACACACACACACACACACACACACACACACACACACACACACACACACACACACACACACACACACACACACACACACACACACACACACACACACACACACACACACACATAAGGCAGCACACAAGGCAGTTAACACTATAATTGAGAGGGCAGCCTCTGCTGCCTGTAGAAATAGATCCCACCTGCTCATCATGGGCGACTTCAATCACGGAAAGATTGACTGGGAGAACAAGGAACCGCATAGAGGCGAGGATACGTGGAGAGCCAAACTATTGGAGGTGGTGACAAGCAACTTTTTAACCCAGCATGTCGGAGAACCCACAAGGATGCGAGGCAATGACGAACCAGCGAGACTCGACCTAGTCTTCACTCTGAACGACTCCGACATAAGAGAAATCGGTTTTGAGGACCCAGTAGGAATGAGCGACCACAGTGTACTGGTGTTTGAGTACCTGATTGAAGAAGGGTTATTGAACTCGAGGAGGGATACCGAAACCAAAAGGTTAGCATACCGAAAGGGAAACTATGAGCGGATAAGAAAATTCCTAACAGATATAGCATGGGAAACAGAGCTCAGGGGAAAGACGGCCCAAGATATGATGGAATACATCACGCAGAAGTGCAAGGACGCAGCAAACAAGTTTGTCCCAGTCCAAAAGGAAAACAGAGAAATGAAGATGAGAAACCCATGGTTTAATCAAAGATGTAGGCTAGCTAAGCAGCAAAGTAAAAGGGCATGGAGAAACTATAGGAATAACAGGACACTGGAGAGCAGAGAAAGATACCAGAATGCCAGGAATGAATATGTCAGGATGAGAAGAGAGGCAGAAAGACAATACGAAAATGACATCGCAAGCAAGGCAAAGACTCAGCCTAAATTGTTGCATAGCCACATTAGGAGAAAAACAACAGTAAAGGAACAGGTTATGAGATTAAGGATAGGGGCGGAAGGATTCACTACAAATGACAAGGAAGTGTGTGAGGAATTGAATAAGAAATTCCAGGAGGTCTTCACCTTAGAGCAAGGAGAAATTCCAGAGGTAAGTGAGGGAATAGCTAACCAGGAACCACTGGAAGAGTTTGGGATTACCAGTGGGGAAGTAAGGAAGTGTTTACTAGAGTTGGACGTGACGAAGGCTATAGGCCCAGATGGAATCTCCCCTTGGGTTCTAAAGGAAGGAGCAAGAGAACTGAGCCTACCACTCTCCATAGTGTATAACAAATCACTGGCAACAGGGGAACTGCCAGATATTTGGAAAGCAGCTAACGTAGTCCCGATATACAAGAAAGGGGATAGACAGGAGGCACTGAACTACAGGCCAGTGTCCCTAACCTGCATACCATGCAAGCTGATGGAGAAGATTGTGCGAAAAAAACTAGTGGAGCATCTGGAGCGAAGGAACTTTGTAACACAGAATCAACATGGGTTCAGGGATGGCAGGTCCTGCCTCACAGGGTTACTTGAATTCTACGACCAGGCAACAAAAATAAGGCAAGAAAGAGAAGGGTGGGCAGACTGCATATTTTTGGATTGTCAGAAAGCCTTTGATACAGTGCCACACAAGAGGCTAGTGCGAAAGTTGGAGATGCAGGCTGGAGTGAGAGGGAAGGTACTCCGGTGGATAGAGGAGTACCTAAGCAACAGGAGACAACGAGTCTGTGTGAGGGGTGAGGTCTCAGATTGGCGAGACGTCACAAGTGGAGTCCCGCAGGGGTCAGTCCTTGGACCTATACTGTTTCTGGTATATGTAAATGATCTCCCAGAGGGTATAGATTCGTTCCACTCAATGTTTGCCGACGATGCAAAAATTATGAGGAGGATTGAAACAGAGGATGATAGTAGGAGGCTACAAGATGACCTGGATAGACTGAGTGAATGGTCCAACAAATGGCTGTTGAAGTTCAACCCGAGTAAATGCAAAGTAATGAAACTAGGCAGTGGAAACAGGAGGCCAGGCACAGGATACAGAATAGGAGATGAAGTACTTAATGAAACAGACAGAGAGAAAGATCTAGGAGTTGATATCACACCAAACTTGTCTCCTGAAGCCCACATAAAGAGAATAACGTCTGCGGCATATGCGAGGCTGGCTAACATCAGAACGGCGTTCAGGAACCTGTGTAAGGAATCATTCAGAATCTTGTACACCACATATGTAAGACCAATCCTGGAGTATGCGGCCCCAGCATGGAGCCCGTACCTTGTCAAGCACAAGACGAAGCTGGAAAAAGTCCAAAGGTATGC